>NC_054870.1:103319-244790 GCF_018320785.1 Cheilinus undulatus
CCTGGTCTGCTGGAGTCCTGCCCCTTCAGGGAAGGTTTGTGTCACCCCGGTAACGGGGTTAAATACTGCCAGAGCTGTTCTAATGGTGATTAATGCTGGTCTTTCTTCTAACACGCACCAGCAGAGGGTTCAGTCTAGACCTGCCCTCTTTGGAAACTGTCCAGAGATAACGCTGGTTATACAGCATCTTTCCCAAACACCTTAAAAGAGGGGTCCCCCTGGTACACCCCTGTCCCAGATACTGTCTCTGTTCCTCACTGTCCAAGTGAACTGTCATTACAGTTTTATCTTTCATGTCCATTCATCGCTGATGCACCTGTCCTGTAAATATATAGGTGTCAAACGTTTAACAGCATGAACTTAAATAATATACTGCACAGCTCTGGCTTACATGGCAGTGCTGTGACAAGGTGAATGTAAATCTTTACTAGTTAAGACCAAGCTTCGGTCTCTGACGTAGATCCTAACTGAACTAGTTTCAGTGTAGAGCTTAGACGTCACACTAGAACCTAGGACCGGACTTACATGGCACTGGTGCAGCAGGCTGCAGGAACCGTGAGGTCAGGTAGGGACTTAAAGAATCATGAGACCGCTTTTATAATCGCTTCATTCATCAGATTCATAACGGAGCTCTACATCAGACACAGAGCTGTGAGATTTTCCCGTGTACAGGTGCAGAACCCTGCTCCAGACTGGTACGGGCGGTGTACAGGTGTTGGTCAGAGCCTGGCTGCAGGCTTTGCTACTGTCATTAAAGCGTCCTGCCAGTGTAGGGAGACGTGGTTTTGTATATTCATGGATCCCAACCCCAGATCGACCCCAAACAGGACTTTGTCCTCACGGGCCTCAGCAGTGAGAAACCCAGGCTGAGACAAAAGCTGGACATCAATTCTTTCTGTCCAGCCAGGCAGCAGGATGTGCTCTCAGTGTTTTTGTTGAGGCAGACATTTTTAGAAGCCCAGAGAGACAAAACAATGTGGACAACGTCATTAGAGGGGAGTCTGGGATGGGCTGACCCTTTCACACAAGCCTACAGCAACAGTGCACACACGCTAACTCCAGCCTCATTATTACTGGGCTGTGACCATCATAAATCTGAAAAGTAGAAAGTCCTCATCAGCCTGAGACAGATGTAACCCAGCATTTAGAGGACGGTGTTATCATGAATGTTGGCGGGGTCTGAGACAGAAAGACGCGCAGAAAACAAACACAAACGTGCACACAAACGTGCACGCACGCGTACTCTGCTCCATTTCCTGCTCTGCTCTTTTCCACCTTACCTTGTGTGGTCTCTATTTTTAGCACAGTCCAGGGAAACCGAGCAACACAGGCAGGAAAACTAAGTTGGGAAAGAATAGAAGGAAGTCTAGTGGCCATTTAGACAAACAAGTCAGACAGAGGGAGCAGAGCAGGCAGAGAGCAGGGCTGCAGGATGACAGAGGGCTATCTGAGCCTGGAGCCAGGACACGCCAGGATCCAGCTCTGACAGCAGCAGCGGCACAGAGATGCTGGCTGGACACGCAGACCCAGGATCCTGCTGGGTTTGGACGTTAAAGTGGATTTAAACATGACCGCGTCTGAGACGAGGATCCTAAAGGTCTACTGGTAGATTCTGGATGAGTGAAAGTCTGAGCTGAGGTAAGGAGCATGCTGTCATTCATAGAGACTCGGCTGTGCTGCTCAGGAGCCTCACAAACATGGCTGCCTGTCTTTATCTGTGTTTTTATCATGTTTTAAATCTCCTTTACACTGCACTTTTAGAAACCAGAGTCCTGCATCAGGATGACATGACTAGAAAAACTGAGTTTAGCTGACTGTAAAATATTTACAGCTGTTTCTTCTGTTTGGACCATGAATGCCCCTCAGCCATCATCTTCACAGGAGATGGATTCTCAATTTCATCTTAGACATTTTTGAGAAAATCTCCTTTCAACTAAATCTTAGAAGCTCTGAGGGCGCTCACATCTGAGAGCTGATGCCACAAAACTCAACCGCTTTGTTTTCTGAGCAGCCCTCAGATACGAGATTCACAGACACCATAACATTTACTGCAAGTTCATTCATTTAGCACCTAAACAGTAAAACACACAGACACTTCAGCCACGCAGTGTTTGACCTTCACTAGACAGTGTTCTGCCCTCTGTTGGATTTGAATTTATTTAAAGATAACCCCTTTAAAAAACACAGATACAACATAAACAGAATTACATAACAAACAAACAATACATATGACAAACAAAAATAGCTCACTCAGCCAATCCCACCCACGTCCTCCACCTTCATCACAGAAACATCACAGTGCCAGTCAGAGCAGTGGAAGGATCTGGAATCAGGGAAACATCCACAGACTACAAACATGAGCATGTTCAGATCTGAGGATGAAGAAACACTGAAGCAGTGGGGGCTGGATTCACTGAACAGGGAGATTGTTCCAGTCAGATGGAGCTTTGTCACTAAATGATCTGAGAAGAACGTCTGAAAGTTCTGGAGACGGCAGAGAGATCCTGTAGATGTGGGGAATAACCAGATCTGCATGGAACCATGATTCTGGTAAACAGGGGGACAATTACTGAGGATAGACTGAATCCAGTGAAAGAGATGTCCTGGTTATAGCCAGGGATGTACAGATGACAGGGATGGGTTTAAAGGTCACATATTTGACCATTTTTAGACAAGTTTATATTCTTCTCAGAGGTCCTCAAAACATGCCTGTGAAGTTTATAGCTGTAAAAACTCCAGTACTGATGTCTGCATGTCTAAAACCTCCTCTGTTTCAGCCCTGCTGTGTCTGTGGCTTTAAATGTTAATGAGCTGTCTGACCCCGCCCCTGACCACACCCCTCCCAGGAAATAGATGCAGCTCTCCTGATGTTACAGACACTTTTATCCAAAGTTTAGGACCTGACTGGGATTCGAACCATCCATCTCCCAGACCGTAGTCAGCAGAGTGACCCGCTGAGCTGCGCTCAAGAACATGTTTCTGCTGAGGGGTGCTGCAAGGTCAAAGTGCATGCAAGGTGCTTACACACCTTCATTCAGTAAGCATCACAACTTCAGATACTGCGAAAACAAAACGCAGTTGTTAGCCGCTTTATTATCTTTAAAATGCCGTTTACATTACAAGACCATAAATGTTCTTAACGTCACACACGTGGATCAAACGAAATCATTACTCCTTCATTTTTCTGCAAAGCACAAATACTGTGCAACAAAAGACTACACAAAAACCAAACTCCATTTCCTGACATTTTCCATGAACACCACAGACACACCAGCCACTAGATCTACACTTCACATGCATGTTTGACTAGAGTTATCTGGCTCTTTCCCACAAGTAAACTGTGCAAAAATCCAATATAGCCAAAATTATAACAAACACATATCTACAGCAAAATATAACTGTGAGCTAACTGTGGCTGTGCGCCCCACTGTGCGCTGCACAAAGATTCACGTCAAAGGTACAGTGTCCGACTCGGCCAAAACGTCCTGATGGACGTGCTGTAGAGCCATGTGTGTCGGTCTTTTTTGAGTCATGGTGCTCCTTAACCATGTTTTCAACCGCCTAAGTGTGGATGTTTCAGGACTTCTGTTTGTTTAAACCAGTCTATTGTCGTGACACCATTTTTGAACAGCATTAAATTAGATTGTAAAACCTTCTGAATAAGGGATATTACGGTGGCCCTGAGAGCTCACAGCACTGCAACTTAAGAAAACACATGCAAATTAAGAAAACATCTTCATCAATTTGACAACACATACGCAGCATTTAGAAAACACGCTGCAAAGACCAACACAACACATTAGAAAAACACGCTGCAAATACACCGCAACACAACGGAAGTGTTTCCAGAGGACACTTAAAAGTGATGCACACGTTCGGACACGGTTGTTGATGTTGTTGACGCGGATTTTGAGTCACAGTGGTGCTGGAAAATGAGATAAAAAGTGTTTTTGATTAATTTTAACATTGTGATCGCATGATTCAGATATTAGCCTATTGCAGTGATCTGCTGTTAAACTATCGTTAGCCTTTTGCTTGTAATTAGCCTGCCAATTCTCATAACCTGATGAAATAATACACACGGTTAATTCACTGTGAAACCATAGACTGTATATAGTGTGAAACACGCTGTTAGCTGGCTATAGTTACTATCAGAACCCTTAATAGGTGACAAGTAAGTTACACTACCGGTGGGCTTTGCTGACATGGTTTCACACTATATACAGTCTATGGTTTCACAGTGAATTAACCGTGTGTATTATTTCATCAGGTATGAGAATTGGCAGGCTAATTAAAAGCAAAAGGCTAACGATAGTTTAACAGCAGATCACTGCAATAGGCTAAAATCTGAATCATGCGACCACAATGTTAAAATTAATCAAAAACACTTTTTATCTCATTTTCCAACACCACTGTGACTCAAAATCCACGTCAACAACATAGATGTCAAGATGTAGATGACGCGTTCGCTATCTGATGGTACGTCTTTGGGGCCGCCATCTTGGCAAGGGCAAAAGAGTGAGAGTGCAACAGAGTTATATGGGCAGACAGCATTGAAAAAGCCAACTTCCTGTGCTGACGCCCCCAGATAGGTGGGTTTCTCCCTCTGATGGTGGTGGTCTGGCTTTAAATATGTACAGGACTTCCGACCGGGTTGTTTATTAAAAGTTGTTACCTTATTTAAAATACAATGCACCCGCTGTTTTGGAAGGAAATGTGGAATCTTTCACTAGGTGTAGTACTGACCGTCATCTGAATGTTAAAAGCCAGATTGGTCATTTTAATGTTGCTGGCAGAAAGCACCTCCTGGCTTTAAGTATTTATTTTTTTACTCAGTGTTATTTTAATGTCATTAAATACAATGCTTAAAATATACAACTAGGTGATATAAAAATTTTTGGCGTTAGTAAAGCAAGCAGTTCTTATCGCCCACTCCAAAAATGCCTTCATTTTCTGCTGTCCCACAAACCAATAAATCAGTCATCAGAAGACTGGTATTTGACTTAAATGCAGGAAAATTCTCTCGTTTTAACGATAAGCATTATTATATGCACCGCAGAGAGAGAGAGTCAGTGTGCACCGCGCTGTACAGACAGTGTGAGTATCAGTTTGATTTAGGCTTTTTAGACAACATAAAGATGATCAAAGAAGCCAGGAACATTCAGCTTTAACTTTGCTCTCTCCTTCTTTGTTTTGACACTTTTTATTGTACCATAAAGAAGAAAATCATGAGAAATTAGAAATCACATGACTCGTCGGGACTTTTACCTGTTGAGACTTTAGTTTTCCTCATGTAGCTCTCTCTCTCTCTCTCTGCCTCCCATCTGATGATCCGCTCAGAAAATTTTACTGGAATCTGCTAGCTCTGTGGGTGTTTAGGTCAGAAATCCATCCCCTGCATGAGTAATTAAGCCGAGATCGGCCGTTGTGTCCTCACATGGCTAATATGCACTGCAAACTCAAAAATCCTCAGGTGAGAAAGGGCGTGACGACTCCCAGTGTACGCCTGCATGTAGCCTAGATTAAAGACCAGTTGCAAGATGAGAGGGAGAGAAATTATCTATATAAATCTATTTGGGGAAACAAAAACTATCTAATTATAGATTCTAAATATTCAATTACACATGTTCCCTGTACACCTCATAGACATAATAGGATTTTTAATTTAAAGTTGATCAGACCCACAATAAGTACCTCGATTTAACTCCAGTAAGTAATCAGTATGATGTTCAAGCTTTCAGCTTTATAACAGAACAAATGTCATGTAGATTGGTTCAGGATTAAGCAAGGTAGGGCGGATTACAGGCGAAGTGGGCTTGTTTATAATGAGCGTTCACTAATCCCGCCAGTTCCAAGATGGCGGACCGGCAGATGCAGAGCGGCTACGTTTAATAGCTGTGGACGCGTCATCTACGTATCCATATCTATGGTCAACAACATCAATAAGCGTGTCCGAACGTGTGCATCACTTTCAAGTGTCCTCTGGAAACACTTCCATTGTGTTGCGGTCTATTTACAGCGTGTTTTTCTAATGTGTTGCGGTCTATTTGCAGCGTGTTTTTCTAATGTGTTGCGGTCTATTTGCAGCGCGTTTTTCTAATGTGTTGCGGTCTATTTGCGTCGCGTTTTTCTAATGTGTTGCGGTCTATTTGCAGCGCGTTTTTCTAATGTGTTGCGGTCTATTTGCAGCGTGTTTTTCTAATGTGTTGCGGTCTATTTGCAGCGTGTTTTTCTAATGTGTTGCGGTCTATTTGCAGCGCGTTTTTCTAATGTGTTGCGGTCTATTTGCAGCGCGTTTTTCTAATGTGTTGCGGTCTATTTGCAGCGCGTTTTTCTAATGTGTTGCGGTCTATTTGCAGCGCGTTTTTCTAATGTGTTGCGGTCTATTTGCAGCGTGTTTTTCTAATGTGTTGCGGTCTATTTGCAGCGTGTTTTTCTAATGTGTTGCGGTCTATTTGCAGCGTGTTTTTCTAATGTGTTGTGGTCTATTTGCAGCGCGTTTTTCTAATGTGTTGCGGTCTATTTGCAGCGCGTTTTTCTAATGTGTTGCGGTCTATTTGCAGCGTGTTTTTCTAATGTGTTGCGGTCTATTTGCAGCGCGTTTTTCTAATGTGTTGCGGTCTATTTGCAGCGCGTTTTTCTAATGTGTTGCGGTCTATTTGCAGCGTGTTTTTCTAATGTGTTGCGGTCTATTTGCAGCGTGTTTTTCTAATGTGTTGTGGTCTATTTGCAGTGCGTTTTTCTAATGTGTTGCGGTCCAATTGCAGCGCGTTTTTCTAATGTGTTGTGGTCTATTTGCAGCGCGTTTTTCTAATGTGTTGTGGTCTATTTGCAGCGCGTTTTTCTAATGTGTTGCGGTCTATTTGCAGCGCGTTTTTCTAATGTGTTGTGGTCTATTTGCAGCGCGTTTTTCTAATGTGTTGCGGTCTATTTGCAGCGCGTTTTTCTAATGTGTTGCGGTCCAATTGCAGCGCGTTTTTCTAATGTGTTGTGGTCTATTTGCAGCGCGTTTTTCTAATGTGTTGCGGTCTATTTGCAGCGCGTTTTTCTAATGTGTTGTGGTCTATTTGCAGCGCGTTTTTCTAATGTGTTGCGGTCTATTTGCAGCGCGTTTTTCTAATGTGTTGCGGTCTATTTGCAGCGCGTTTTTCTAATGTGTTGCGGTCTATTTGCAGCGCGTTTTTCTAATGTGTTGCGGTCTATTTGCAGCGCGTTTTTCTAATGTGTTGTGTTGGTCTTTGCAGCGTGTTTTCTAAATGCTGCGCATGTGTTGTCAAATTGATGAAGATGTTTTCTTAATTTGCTTGTGTTTTTGCTTTTTGCATGTGTTTTCTTAAGTTGCAGTGCTGTGAGCTCTCAGGGCCACCGTAGGATATGCTGGAATGGGAGGTGTATAGAACTGTCGTCAGCATAAAGATGGACAAGAGACGTGGACAATGAGCCTGGAAGGTTGATGAAAAGAGAAAAGGAGTGGTCCCAGAGTGGAGCATTGTGGGACACCTTTTCAACAATTAAATAATCTGACAGACAACCATGAAAGAAACACACTGAGGTCTGTTAAAGACAGCAAACTCACAGAAGTCCACTGACAGAAATAATAATAAAAATGGAGTGAAAATCAACTAATTAAAATAAGATGTTGCTGTTTAATTGTGATTCGAGAAAACCATTTCAAAAACCAAATGCTGAAACTGGCCTGGAAGAAAATGGAAAAGATGAAGTCATTTCTGTTACTCTCAAGAACCTCTGCTGCTGTACCGGGAATTATGGCGCTCTCTGGGGAACAGACTGCTCCAGGTGTCCCACATACTTAAGCTCAATTCTGAGGTTCTTAGTTGTTCTCGGCTGTTTATAGTTCAGTGGACACACCTGAGTTTAACATGCCCCTATGGACACACCTGAGTTTAACATGCCCCTATGGACACACCTGAGTTTAACATGCCCCTTTGGACACACCTGAGTTTAACATGTCCCTATGGACACACCTGAGTTTGACATGTCCCTATGGACACACCTGAGTTGAACATGTCCCTATGGACACACCTGAGTTTAGCATGTCCCTATGGACACACCTGGGTTTAGCATGTCCCTATGGACACACCTGAGTTTAGTATGTCCCTATGGACACACCTGAGTTCACATGTCCATATGGACACACCTGACTTTAGCATGTCCCTATGGACACACCTGAGTTTAACGTTTCTCTATGGACACACCTGAGTTGAACATGTCTCTATGGACACACCTGAGTTTAACATGTCCCTATGGACACACCTGGGTTTAACATGTCTCTATGGACACACCTGAGTTTAACATGTCCCTATGGACACACCTGAGTTTAACATGTCCCTATGGACACACCTGAGTTTAACATGTCCCTATGGACACACCTGAGTTTAACATGTCTCTATGGACACACCTGAGTTTAACATGTCTCTATGGACACATCTGGGTTTAACATGTCTCTATGGACACACCTGAGTTTAACATGTCCCTATGGACACACCTGAGTTTAGTATGTCCCTATGGACACACCTGAGTTTAACATGTCTCTATGGACACACCTGAGTTTAACATGTCCCTATGGACACACCTGAATTTGACATGCCCCTTTGGACACACCTGAGTTTGACATGTCCCTATGGACACACCTGAGTTTAACATGTCTCTATGGACACACCTGAGTTTAACATGTCTCTATGGACACACCTGAGTTTAACATGTCTCTATGGACACACCTGAGTTTAACATGTCCCTATGGACACACCTGAGTTTAACATGTCCCTATGGACACACCTGAGTTTAACATGTCTCTATGGACACACCTGAGTTTAACATGTCCCTATGGACACACCTGAGTTTAACATGTCCCTATGGACACACCTGAGTTTAACATGTCCCTATGGACACACCTGAGTTTAACATGTCTCTATGGACACACCTGAGTTTAACATGTCTCTATGGACACATCTGAGTTTAACATGTCTCTATGGACACATCTGAGTTTAACATGTCTCTATGGACACATTTGGGTTTAACATGTCTCTATGGACACACCTGAGTTTAACATGTCCCTATGGACACACCTGAGTTTAGTATGTCCCTATGGACACACCTGAGTTTAACATGTCTCTATGGTCACACCTGAGTTTAACATGTCCCTATGGACACACCTGAGTTTAACATGTCCCTATGGACATATTCGTTTACATCTTTAACAGGGGCACCACAATTTTAGTCCAGGCCAGTTTCATTATTTTGTTTTTAAAACTATTTTCTTAAACCACAGTTTCAAGACAACATGTGGTTGTGCACCGTCATAACTCAAAGTTTTGACTTTGATTTTAGTAAAACTCACACAGTGGCTGGTGGGGAGACTATTGACTCACTTAATATAATAATAATAATAATAATAATAATAATAATAATAATAATAATAAAAGCTGCAAGCAGCATTGGTCGGGTCCTCATTCTGTCGCATATCCCTCATGCCTGTTTGACCTCCACTATGAGGGTTTCATCCCTCTTTGACCCTTTGACCTGCTCAAAGTTAGACTGAGGTGTGTCCCTGCAGCTCTGTCAGGAGCCTCAGACTTTATAATGGGTGTGTAGTACGCATTCCATTTTCCCACCTTCGGTGAGTCACATGACCAGCTGCACGGTAAGCTTATTGTAATATTCAAAAAACCTGCAGCTGTAAGACACACAAACACACACTCATGCGCGCTTCGCGTGCTAACACACACACAAATGCACCATCTCTCCCATTCACTTCATATGGGATATATGTGTGGCTGTCTTTATGGGGGACTGTATGTGGATGAGAAGCCACCCACAGTCCCACCATCCTGTTACAGCATTATTTAAATGGGCTGCTTTATTGGAACAGCTCTATGTGTGTGTGTGAGATCAGAGCTCATTAAGGGGCTTCCCCTGGTTGCTATGGTAACTAATGCCTGCATTCCGGGTGCTTTCATCTGTCAATCAGTGGATGACATCATCCCTAACTGCTCTCTTGATCAGGAGTGAAATTGACTGAAATCTTTTTGAATCTCACCTCACAGATGCCACAATTTTGACCAAATCTCTGTAAAAATAAGATATTTTTGTAGTAAATGTTGTCAGGAATCCATCCATGTCATTTTTAAAGCTGTCGGACCTTTGGTTTTTTGTGTAGAGGCCCAACTGCCACAGCTTATGCGGATCAGAATATCCACAACTCCATTCATTTGAATGGGAGCAGCAGGGAGGGCTTCTTTGGGGTTGACCAACTTTGAGGGCTTGTAATTGGGAAACCGTTTGAGAAACAACAAACTCCATCAGAACTTTTGATCAGCATGGCCTAGTGTGTCTTCTCTGTGAGGTTCAAGCTGATACGATTTATGGCCTATCAGCCTTTACATTTTGTTCGGAGCCCTTTTTTCCTGGAAAATTTTATTTTGAAAGGCAAATTGCCAGCTTCCTGTTTGAGATAGGTTAGGGGTGTCAGCGCGTGATTTGTGGGTCTCGATGAGACGAACGTTTCAACGTTGGTTTGATCTCTCTACGACATTCCTACTGGCCGTGAGGGCTGTTTTAGTGTGCCTAGGTGGCGCTAGAGAGCACATTTTGGCATGTTTGGGGTTCATTTTTTCATTTTATCAAATTTTTCACCGATTCTGAGGTGTGTGCCAATTTTGGTGAGTTTTTGAGCATGTTTAGGGGGTCAAATTAAGGTTCAAAGAGGCTGTGGAATAATAAGAAGAAGAAGAAGAAGAAGAAAGAAACGGACGAATAACAATAGGGTCCTGACCCTAATAATAATTAATGAACGAAACTGAATCTTAGCAGCACAAAGTGTTTTGACTACTAGTCCAGTCCTGATCTTCAGTGTTGTAAGAACAATCGGAGTTAAATACATTTATTCAAACAGACTACAGCCCATCTGACCTCTGAGCTCTGAATCTGCATAATTATTTCATTGGCTGTCACCTGAGAGAGGGCACAAAACAAGGTGGTGGAAATGTGACTCTGGCCCTGGTCATTTATTCAACCTCTGCATTTAGTCATGGTCCCAGTGAGCATGTGTCCAGACTGTCCAGACTGCAGGGAGCCTAATGAAAAACCTCCACTAGCTGTTCAAAGAAAAATCTTTTATCCTTTCCTAATCTCATCTTCACATTCTGGGCAAAGGTCCAACATAAAAGTGTGCCTTCAAGGTTCAGGTAGAGATGGGCCAAACACCAGCTTTGGCTTATATTGTTATATTCTTCATAGGCAGCAGGCCTCTGTGTTTGGCATTCCTGTGAACTACAAGCTTTGGCTGTTGGCCGTTTGGGTCTGCAGGCAGCAACAATGGAAAGGAGAGCAGCTTTAGCTTATCTCATTATCAGCCAATGGAAGGATACTTACTAGGATGATGAACCTTAAGTCAGCTGTTCAGGCTGGGGTCGGTTTCTCCAGTTTATCTTCGGGAAGTTGGAGGTCAGTAAAACACCAGTTCAATGAGGCAGAGAACTCTGGATGGGGAGTGATGCAGACTGCAGGAGTCAGAAATGTCCTGAAGAGTTGACCTGTGCCACTGACAGCGGTGGTCCATGCCTTCACCACCAGGTACCCAGGATCTCTTCTCCCCTTTAGCGTCCTTCTGCAGATGTTCCTCCACCTCATCAGAGTGTCCTTCCTCATCCACAGTCAACAGCATGTCATTGGCATCGGCTTTTTTGGTGCTTCTGCCCATTTCTGTCTGAAACGCTAAGACAAACTGAAAATGAACATCAGTCCATAGATGAGATGAAGCTCGAGTCAAACCAGGATCCAAACTCTGACAAAGGCTGGAAATGCCTTCATATTAAGAAGGCTCACTGATAGAGATGGTCATCTCTCACCTGGAAGGTTGGGGGTTTGATCCCCTGCTGTAGGTCCATGTCAGAGAGTACTTGGACAGGAAAACGACCTTTAACCCCAAACTGCACCCTCTGCTACATCAGTGGTGTGTAAGTGTGGCATGAATGGGCAAAGTAGGGCACACACAGTAGGTTCTTGGAAGACGATTCCCGTAGCATCCGAAAACTGCCCTAAGGGGGGAAGAAGTGATTTTACACACTCTAGATCAGTGACACTCACCCGGCGGATCTGGAGCCACATGTGGTTCCTTAGTGGCCATTTAGGGCTCTTTAGTGGCCAGTTAGGGCTCTTTGGTGGCCAGTTAGGGCTCTTTAGTGGCCAGTTAGGACTCTTTGGTGGCCAGTTACAGCTTTTTGGTGGCCAGTTAGGACTCTTTGGTGGCCAGTTATGGCTCTTTGGTGGCCAGTTAGGGCTCTTTAGTGGCCAGTTACGGCTCTTTGGTGGCCAGTTACAGCTCTTTGGTGGCCAGTTACGGCTCTTTAGTGGCCAGTTAGGACTGTTTGGTGGCCAGTTATGGCTCTTTGGTGGCCAGTTACGGCTCTTTGGTGGCCAGTAACGGCTCTTTGGTAGCCAGTTAGGGCTCTTTAGTGGCCACTTAGGACTCTTTGGTGGCCAGTTACAGCTCTTTGGTGGCCAGTTACGGCTCTTTGGTGGCCAGTTACGGCTTTTTAGTGGCCAGTTAGGACTCTTTGGTGGCCAGTAATGGCTCTTTGGTAGCCAGTTAGGACTCTTTGGTGGCCAGTTACAGCTCTTTGGTGGCCAGTTACGGCTCTTTAGTGGCCAGTAACGGCTCTTTGGTGGCCAGTTAGGACTCTTTGGTGGCCAGTTAGGAGTCTTTGGTGGCCAGTAACGGCTCTTTGGTGGCCAGTTAGGACTCTTTGGTGGCCAGTTACGGCTCTTTGGTGGCCAGTTACAGCTCTTTGGTGGCCAGTTAGGACTCTTTGGTGGCCAGTTACAGCTCTTTGGTGGCCAGTTAGGACTCTTTGGTGGCCAGTAACGCCTCTTTGGTGGCCAGTTAGGACTCTTTGGTGGCCAGTTAGGAGTCTTTGGTGGCCAGTTAGGACTCTTTGGTGGCCAGTTATGGCTCTTTGGTGGCCAGTTACGGCTCTTTAGTGGCCAGTTAGGACTCTTTGGTGGCCAGTTACAGCTTTTTGGTGGCCAGTTAGGACTCTTTGGTGGCCAGTTACGGCTCTTTAGTGGCTAGTTAGGGCTCTTTAGTGGCCAGTTAGGACTCTTTGGTGGCCATTTACAGCTCATTGGTGGCCAGTTATGGCTCTTTGGTGGCCAGTTACGGCTCTTTGGTGGCCAGTTACGGCTCTTTGGTGGCCAGTTACAGCTCTTTGGTGGCCAGTTATGGCTCTTTAGTGGCCAGTACGGCTCTGTTAAGGCTAACTTGAAAAAACCTTTGTGAAGGGAATCTCTGTCATCAGTAAAGATTGATTGTAAGTCACATCAGGAAATCTTTTAGCCACACAAAAATGACCGGCTTTAACTACTGCGTTTAAACCAAAACTTAAAATGTATAAATCTGTATATTATTACTGCCAACAGAGGAGCATGTGAGAGACGAGAGCAGAGGAAGTCTCTTCAGTAAGCTCATTCATTCAGGTGTTTAAACTGAAGCTTCTTCTGTCCTCGTCTATCAACTTTTCAGTCACTTCCTGTCGATACTCTCTCACACTCATATTCTATTATGATTCTGGTAGATAAACAAGTGCAGAAAAAGTGCTCATCATGGATTTATGACTGCTTAGGGCTTCCGTACATCAGACAGTTTTTAGAGTCCACCATTTGAGAAGCTCGGATTTCAAACTTTAAAACAAGTTAGAAATAAATCCAGCTGTGCTGTTTAGGTGGACTGAGAGCATGCTGCTGCTAATGAAAGCTAAAATATTATAAAGAAACAACAGGATGGTGAAATCATACGGTTTCTTTAAAGGCAGTAAAAATCAACAGCAGGCAGGACTTCTGCGTCAAACACAGCCAGCAGGGTTGTCACTGGTTCATTTAGAGAACGCAGTAGGAGTCTTTCTTACTCCAACATGGAGGAGGGACGATGAGGTAGAAGTGGAACCTGGGTAAGCTCAAACATCGAGCATCATTGCTTCATTTGGATCTGGTTTGGAGCGAATGAAGTCCAGCAGCTGGGACTAATCTGACCAACAAGGCTGAGGATGTACACTCACGAAGCAGGACGGAGGAGAGGCCATCTGTGTCTCCAGCTGTCTGAGCCAAGGAACATCTGTCTGCAGAGACACATAACTCCAACCTGTCCCGTCTGCCCCCCCCCATCAGACTGACCTCTGCTGCTCATTACATATACAGTAATATGAGCCAGCATGATTAATGAAATATGTCCACCCATGCTGGCTGAAGTTAACATTTATTTGAAAGATCAGTAAGGTAAATCTAATCCCAAAGGACATTTGTCAATAGAGTTACGTGAATGGACTGCAGGGAGGAGAAATCAACATCTGCCCCCTGATATTAGGACTGAAAATGCCGAAGAAGAACGACGCCTGCAAAGCACTGGCTCACCTGAAAAGATGTCACCTGAAACCAGCAGCGGGGGCACTAAGGTAGTAATGCTAATGACGGCGATAGCCAGAACCAAAAAATCAGTGCTATCCAAAACTGATACCCTGGACAAGAAAGTTGACTCACAGGCACTGGAACTGGTAAGATGATTGACTCTCTGTCCACCGACTTAAAAGGCCAGATTAATACAGTTCATACCGAGCTAATGGCAAACATTGATACCATTGGTGCTGCTAACACTGACCATGAAGCCCGAATACTAGCATAGAAGGTGCTACAAGTGAATATCCCGACAGAGTAGTAGACTTAGAGAGCCATGTGCAACAGTTAAGGACGGATTTGGACGAACTCAACAAAAAAACAGAAGATCTGGGGGGTCAACAACGCCGATACAACATACGGATGCTGGGCATAAAAGAAAAATTTGAAGCCGGTTCGCACTCAACTGAGTCAGTTGCTGAGCTCCTTCAAGAAACCCTTGGACTGGACACTGCACCCACGCTGGACCGGGCACATCGTAGCTAGCAGCCGGAACCCATCAGAGGACACCGGCCCAGGGCTTTCATCGTGAAGTTTCATTACTACCAAGAAAAGATGGAAGTGCTAAGAAAGGAGTCCATTAACCTACAAAGGCGACAGAATAATCCCGGACTTGCCTCCCACCGTGGTGAAACACAGAGGATCTTTCAAAGGGGTGAAGGAGCTCCTACATCGCTGTCCCGACGTGAAATTCGGGATGCTCTATCCCGCAAGGCTAAGGATCTCTTCACCTCTCAGAGATAAAATATCCAGCGACCCAGCCATGGCTATGGACTACGTCAAGAAGCACATTCTCCCAGAACCAAGTATGCGGCTGTCAGTTAAGTACTCGGCGGTAGTTACGGTTTGGATAAAATAGAGGTCATGGTGGCAAAAGACTGAAAGGACTTAACAACTGAAATGAAAAAAACGTAGCTGACTGGCACTTTGGTTGAGTTATTTCAAGTTTTCTGGTAAATATAAACGTCATCTCTGACCATATAATGTGAGGCATCTCTCTTCACTACAGCTGATGACACAGCTTATTGTGTAATGGATGCGTGGTATTTATCATTTCTGATAGGAGTGTTGCCCTCTATCTGTACACCACAGATGTAAGGACTATATATTCTACACACTACTGAATTTGTTTTACATTACTGAAAGTTATTTATGCCAATTCATGTTTTCTTTATCCAGCCTCATTGTTAAATTATCCCAGTCTCTTTTGAAACACATTAATGTGGTTTCTTTAATGATGAGTGGTCTAGAGGCTAACAAATCACCACTGCCTCCTATTATTATTATTATTATTTTACTTTTATTAGTAGTTGTGTTTTCTTTTAGATTACTCACCCAGTTAAATAGATATCTTACTTTCCTGCCATGCCTGTGCACAGGCATTTATCTGTACTAAGTTAAACAGTTACCACCTTTTATACAACCAGGTCTGTCAAAAGATACAAGTTGCCATCAGAGATACATTAATGGTAGTTGATTTTAGGTCTGTATTGTTTGGGATCAGCCCCTCCCTGAGCTGCCACCTTAATGTGGTGGAGGGGTTTGCGTGTCTCAATGACCTTAGGAGCTATGTTGTTGGGGGCTTCGTCCCCCTGGTAGGGTCTCCCAAGGCAAACAGGTCCTAGGTGAGGACCAGACAAAGTGCAGCTCACAGACCTCATATGGCGGAGCGGCAGGACAGGAATCGATCTCCCCTCGCCCGGACGTGGGTCACCGGGGCCCCCACTTGGAGCCAGGCCTTGGAGTGGGGCTCGATGGTGAGCACCTGGTGGCTGGGCCTGCACCCATGGGGCTTGGCCGGGCACAGCCCGAAGAAGTAACAGGCCCCCCCCCCCCCCCCATGGACTCACCACCCGTAGGAGGGGCCATAGAGGTCGGGTGCGTTGTGTGTTGGGCGGCGGCTGAAGGTGGGGACCCTGGCGGTCTGATACTCGGCTGCAGAAGCTGGCTCTGGGGATGTGGAATGTCATCTCTCTGGTGGGGAAGGAGCCTGAGCTTGTGCGTGAGACTGAGTGGTACCGGCTAGATATAGTTGGTCTCACCTCAACGCACAGCTTGGGCTCTGGAACCAGTCCTCTTGAGAGGGGTTGGACTCTTTTCCACTCTGGAGTTGCCCTTGGTGAGAGGTGTCGAGCAGGTGTGGGCATATTGATTGCCCCCGGGCTGGCAGCCTGTACATTGGGGTTTACCCCGGTGGATGAGAAGGTAGCCTCCCTCCGCCTTCGGGTGGGGGGATGGGTCCTGACTGTTGTTTGTGCGTATACACCGAATAGCAGTTCAGAGTACCCACCCTTTTTGGAGTCGCTGGAGGGGGTGCTTGAGAGCGCTCCCTGTGGGGACTCCTTCGTTCTGCTGGGGGACTTCAATGCTCACGTAGGCTATGACAGTGAGACTTGGAAGGGGGTGACTGGGAGGAACGGCCCCCCTGATCTGAACCCGAGTGGTGTTCTGTCGATGGACTTTTGTGCTCGTCATGGGATGTCTATAATGAACACCATGTTCAGGCATAAGGGTGTCCACATGTGCACTTGGCACCAGGACACCCTAGGTCGCAGTTCGATGATCGATTTTGTAGTCGTATCATCGGACCTGTGGCCGCATGTCCTGGACACTCAGGTAAAGAGAGGGGCGGAGCTGTCAACTGATCACCACCTGGTGGTGAGTTGGCTCCGCTGGTGGGGGAGGATACCTGTCAGACCTGGCAGGCCCAAACGTATTGTGAGGGTCTGCTGGGAACGTCTGGCGGAGTCCCCTGTCAGAAGGTGCTTCAACTCTCACCTCCGACAGAGCTTCAACCAAGTTTCGGGGGAGGCGGGGGACATTGAGTCCGAGTGGGCCGTGTTCCGTACCTCTGTTGTCGAGGCGGCTGATAGGAGCTGCAGCCGTAAGGTGGTCAGTGCCTGTCGTGGCGGTAACTCCCGAGTCCGCTGGTGGACACCAGTGGTGAGGGATGCCATCAAGCTGAAGAAGGAGTCTTATAGGGCCTTTTTGGCCTGCGGGACTCCTGAGGCAGCTGACAAGTACCGGCAGGCCAAGCGGTTTGTGGCTTCAGAGGTTGCCAAGGCAAAAACTCAGACGTGGGAGGAGTTCGGGGAGGCCATGGAGAACGACTTCCGTACGGCTTCAAGAAGATTCTGGACCACCATCCGGCGTCTCAGGAGGGGGAAGCAGTACACTGTCAACACCTTGTATGGTGGAGATGGCGCGCTGTTGACCTCAACTCGGGACGTGGTGGGTTGGTGGAAGGAATTCTTCGAAGACCTTCTCAATCCCATCAACACGCCTTCCAATGGGGAAGCAGAGCCTGGGGATTTGTGTGTGAGCTCTTCTATCTCTGGGACTGAGGTTGCTGTGGTGGTCAAAAAGCTCCTCGGTGGCAGGGCCCCGGGGGTGGATGAGATCCGCCCTGAGTTCCTCAAGGCTCTGGATGTTGTAGGGCTGTCTTGGTTGACACGCCTTTGCAACATCGCGTGGACATCAGGGACAGTGCCCCTGGACTGGCAGACTGGGGTGGTGATTCCCCTCTTTAAGAAGGGGGACCGGAGGGTGTGTTCCAATTATAGGGGGATCACACTTCTCAGCCTCCCCGGTAAGGTCTATTCAGGGGTCCTGGAGAGGAGGGTCCATCAGATAGTCAATCCTCAGATCCAGGAGGAGCAATGTGGTTTCTGTCCTGGCTGTGGAACAGTGGACCAGCTCTACACTCTCGGCAGGGTCCTAGAGGGTGCATGGGAGTTTGCCCAACCAGCCTACATGTGTTTTGTGGACCTGGAGAAGGCATTCGACCATGTCCCGAGGGTGCTCCGGGAATATGGAGTACCAGACCCCCTGATAAGGGCGGTTCGGTCCCTGTACGACCGGTGTCAGAGCTTGGTCCGCATTGCCAGAAGTAAGTCGGACTCGTTTCCAGTGCGGGTTGGACTCCGCCATGGCTGCCCTTTATCACCGGTTCTGTTCATAACTTTCATGGACAGAATTTCTAGGTAGAGCCAGGGCGTTGAGGGTGTCCGGTTTGGTGGCCTCAGGATTGGGTCTCTGCTTTTTGCGGATGATGTGGTTCTGTTGGCTTCATCAGGCCGAGACCTTCAGCTCTAACTCGGTTCACAACCGAGTGTGAAGCGGCTGGGATGAGAATCAGCACCTCCAAATCTGAGGTCATGGTCCTCAGTCGGAAAAGGGTGGAATGCTCTCTCCAGGTTGGGAATGAGATCCTGCCCCAAGTGGAGGAGTTCAAGTATCTCGGGGTCTTGTTCACGAGTGAGGGAAGAATGGAGCGAGAGATCGACAGGCGGATCGGCGCGGCATCTGCAGTGATGCGGTCTCTGCACCGGTCCGTCGTGGTGAAGAAAGAGCTGAGTTGAAAGGCGATTTACCAGTCGATCTACGTTCCCACCCTCACCTATGGTCATGAGCTATGGGTCGTGACCGAAAGAACAAGATCACAGATACAAGCAACTGAAATGAGTTTCCTTCGCAGGGTGTCTGGACTCTCCTTTAGAGATAGGGTGAGAAACTCGGCCATTCGGGAGAGACTCGGAGTAGAGCCGCTGCTCCTCCGTGTTGAGAGGAGCCAGATGAGGTGGCTCGGGCATCTGGTCCGGATGTCTCCTGGACGCCTCCCGGGTGAGGTGTTCCGGGCAAGTCCCACTGGGAGGACACCCCGGGGAAGACCTAGGACATGCTGAAGAGACTATGTTGCTCAGCTGGCCTGGGAACGCCTCGGGATCCCCCAGGAAGAGCTGGATGAAGTGGCTGGGGAGAGGGAAGTCTGGGTCTCCATGCTTAGGCTGCTGCCCCCGCAACCCGATTTCGGATAAGCGGAAGAAGATAGATGGATGGATGGGTTTGGGATCAGGGTTCTACAGTTATGTTTTCTGTGTGGAGCCATGAGTAAGAGCATTTAGTGAGTTTAGGTGCGAGGTTAGATGGCTCCATTTCACAGGTTATGGCTCAGCCAAGAGCTGGGTGGGCTTGGTCTCCTGTTTTGGGGAGAAACCAGAGGGTACTGTTTTGTTTGTACATTCTTCCTGTCAGTTATGTTCTTATTGTTTTGCCAGTCCCAATCTTGAATACATCTTCCTCTGCACTCATTCTTTTCAATGTGGCTTCCTGCTACCAATATACAGACCATAGTTAACCCTACAACTAGGATTTCTACTACTTTTGTTACCTGGAGTGTGAAGGGAATAATAATTCAACTAAATGCAGTAGAGTTTTCACACATCTTCGAACAATGAAGTCAGATATTATTTATTTACAGGAGACACACCTTCAGACTGCAGAACACTGTGAACTTAAGAAAAATTGGATGTCTCAAATATTCCATTCTAAATTTAGAGGTGCAGCTATACTCATTAAGAAAAATATCCCGTTTATCCCCTCTAGTATTATCTCTGACGCCAACGGACGCTACATCATTGTCTCTGGTGAACTACACAATAGGCCCATAATCCTGGCCAATCTGGATGCCCCAAACTGGGATGATTCACAGTTCTTTTCAAAATGAATAATGACGCTGACTTTAACACTCATCGTCTTATCGTTGGTGGAGATTTTAGTTGTGTCCTTCATCCAAGTCCTGATAGATCAGTGATGAGGCAGAACACTTCACTCTCTAAATCTAAATTATAAATTCCTGTCTTCGGGAGTACGGTATTTCGGATCCTTGTCTAACAATTAACCCTACCTCTAAACACTATTCTTTTTTTCCCTGGTACACCATTCCTATTCTAGGATTGACTATTTTCTGATAGAAAAGACTCTCATCCCATTATTATCTTTCTGTAAGTATCATGCCATTGTAATATCTGACCACTCTCCTGTCCAGATAGATACCATGTTCCCAGACAGCCCCCCTCCATGAGTGTGGAGATTTGACCCTTTATTGCTGTCAGATGGAGACTTTACTGCCTACCTTTCTAGAGAAACTGATTCCTTCATGGAAATACTGACACGTCAGATGTCTCTAAAGCTATGGTCTGGGAAACTCTTAAGGCCTTTTTGCGAGGTCAGATTATTTCATACACTTCACAACTTAACAAAAAGCATAATCAGAGACTGGTAGAATTGACTCGCCTTATTTCTGAGCTTGACTCTCAGTGTGCAGTTTCACCCTCTCCTAACTTGTTCAAAAAAGAGTAATGCTTCAATCAGAATTTGAAACTCTGTCTAATAAGGAAACTGAGAAACTCATGCTCAGAACCAGACAAAATCTCTATGAGCATGGAGAAAGAGCAAGCAAACTGTTATCACACCAACTACGCCAGTCTGTAACAATTTAATACCAGAAATTAGTGATGAATCTGGACATGTATCAAATGATCATAAAATCATAAATGATGCTTTTAGACAATATTATTCAAGTCTCTATGCTTCACAGAATATTTTAGACACTTCCAAAAGAGATTTATTCATGCCATATTTCAGTATCCCAACCATTAGCGATGACCAGCGTGCAGCACTAGAAAGTCCTTTTTCAAAATATGACATTGAACATGCAGTCAGTTCTTAACAAAGGGGGAGAGCACCTGGTCCCAATGGATTTACAAGCGAATTTTTTAAAACCTTTTCCTCTAAACTGTCCCCGCTATTATGTGTAGTATTCTCAAAAGGCTCTCTACCACAAACCTTAACACAGGCTACGATATCAGGAACTCTAAAGAAAAATAAAGATCCAAGAAGGTGTGAATCATATAGACCAATAAGCCTTTTAAATGTGGATTATAAAATACTTACGGAAGCTCTTGCCCTTCGTCTGGTGAAGATCTTACCCACCGTCATTCATTCGGACCAGACGGGCTTCATTGCACACAGTCTTCTTCTAATGTCCGACGCCTATACAGCATCTTATACTCATTCCTAAACTACATCAGAGGTCATCATTTCCCTTGATGCCAAAAAGGCTTTTGATCGCATTGAATGGGATTATTAGTTCTTAGTTTTAGATAAAGTTGGTCTGGGCCCATATTTTAGCACTTGGATCATCACCGCTTGCATCAGTGCGAACTAATAATACTATCTCTGATTACTTCCCCTTTATAGACGAACCCGACAGGGTTGCCCACTTATCCCCTGCTTTTTAATCTTGCTATTGAGCCCTTTGCCATGGCTTTGAGATCGGACAAGGACATTATTGGGATAACTAGGGATAACATTACACATGAAGTGTCATTATATGCTGATGACCTGCTTGTTTTTATTCGTAATCAATCCCCAAACTATTGGATACATTGCAGTGCTTTGGAAGTTTTTTGGGATATAAATTAAACTTTTCTACTTTTTCCCCTTAACCAGCTGGCCTTAGATGATAGTTTTACACACTTCACTTTCAAGGAAGAATTACTACAATTTACATATCTTGGAATACAAATAACTCACAACATCAAAACTCTTTTCAAATATGATTTTAAACCAAACAGGAGCTGGCACGTTGGTCAACTTTACCCATGTCTTTGGCAGTCTGCATCAATTCAATCAAAATGACAGAGCTTCCAAGATTTCTTTATCTGATTCGCATGATCCCCACTTTTTTACCCAAGTCCTTCTTTAAATTCCTTGACAAAGTTATATCAGATTTTATCTGGAATAAAAAGGTAGCACGACTACGCAGAATATATCTTCAGAGTTCCAAATCATCTGGAGGTTTAGCTTTACCTAATTTTTGATATTATTACTGGACAGCAAATGTCACTAAAGTGTTGATTTGGCTGTCCACATTCTGAAATGGCAAGGTCCCTATTTGTTTTTTTATGGAGCTAGATTCAAGCTTACCAGTTTGCTCCTCACTACCATTAAAAGCACCAATTCAGCTAATAAATCCTGTGGTTCATAAAATCTGGTTCCAGATAAGACGGCACTGTGAAAGTAAACAGGTACAGGTAAACGGGTTAAGTGTTATGGGGTAAGGCTAAGTAGCCATCATGTCTCCATCATGTCTCCATCATGTCACAATCATGTCTCCATCATGTCACTGTCATGTCTCCATCATGTCTCCATCATGTCACCATCATGTCTCCATCATGTCTCCATCATGTCTCCATCATGTCACAATCATGTCTCCATCATGTCACCATCATGTCTCCATCATGTCACCATCATGTCACCATCATGTCTCCATCATGTCACAATCATGTCTCCATCATGTCTCCATCATGTCAGCATCACGTCTCCATCATGTCACTGTCATGTCTCCATCATGTCTCCATCATGTCACCATCATGTCACAATCATGTCTCCATCATGTGACCATCATGTCTCCATCATGTCACCATCATGTCACAATCATGTCTCCATCATGTCTCCATCATGTCAGCATCACGTCTCCATCATGTCACTGTCATGTCACCATCATGTCTCCATCATGTCACTGTCATGTCTTATAATGTCTCATCATGTCTCCATCATGTCACTGTCATGTCTCCATCATGCCACCATTATGTCTCCATCATGTCACCATCATGTCTCCATCATGTCACCATCATGCCACCATTATGTCTCCATCATGTCTCCATCATGTCACTGTCATGTCTCCATCATGTCTCCATCATGTCTCCATCATGTCACAATCATGTCTCCATCATGTCACTGTCATGTCTCCATCATGTCACCATCATGTCTCCATAATGTCACCATCATGTCTCCATCATGTCTCCATCATGTCACAATCATGTCACAATCATGTCTCCATCATGTCACTGTCATGTCTCCATCATGTCTCCATCATGTCACCATCATGTCACAATCATGTCTCCATCATGTCACCATCATGTCTCCATCATGTCTCCATCATGTCACAATCATGTCTCCATCATGTCACCATCATGTCTCCATCATGTCACCATCACCATCATGTCTCTGTCATGTCTCCATCATGTTACTGTCATGTCTCCATCATGTCACAATCATGTCTCATCATGTCACCATCATGTCACCATCATGTCACCATCATGTTTCCATCATGTCTCCGTCATGTCACTGTCATGTCTCCATCATGTCTCCATCATGTCTCCATCATGTCACCGTCATGTCTCCGTCATGTCACCATCATGTCTCCATCATGTCTCCATCATGTCACCATCATGTCTCCATCATGTCACAATCATGTCTCCATCATGTCACCATCATGTCACCATCATGTCACCATCATGTCTCCATCATGTCACAATCATGTCTCCATCATGTCACCATCATGTCTCCATCATGTCACCATCATGTCTCCATCATGTCTCCATCATGTCACCATCATGTCACCATCATGTCTCCATCATGTCTCCATCATGTCACCATCATGTCACCATCATGTCTCCATCATGTCTCCATCATGTCTCCATCATGTCACCATCATGTCTCCATCATGTCTCCATCATGTCTCCATCATCTGCCTGACCCTGAGTTTCGTTACTAAAAGGGTCACATGAGGGTCGATGTGTTAATGAGCATCTCTGTCATGTACTGACTTTTATTTATTATTGTCTCTGCTGTCTGTGATTGTGTGTATGGTCTGGGTAGACTACAAAAACTGAATTGCCCTTTGGGATAAATGAGTTGTCTGAATCTGAATACAAATAGATATCTACATATATACATATAAATACATATCTACATATAAATACATGTATACATATATATACATATACATACCAGAGCCCGACCGATTTCACAGTGGGCCAATTAATCGGGCCAATTATAGCGTTTCACAGATTAATCAACAACGGCCAAAATGTAGCCAATATATTAACTTTTTTGCGGGGATTGTCTCTGCTCCTGTCACTCTGTGTTGTGTCTCCATGCTGGACTCAGTCCCCTCCCCCTCAGACGCAGCGTGCAGCAGCAGCTCTCCCTCACTCAGTGTTGCCGACTAAGCGACTTTGTCACTATATTTAGTGAGTTTTCAGACCCCTTTGGCGACACTTTTTCAAAAAAAGCAACTAGCGACAAATCTAGCAACTTTTTCTGGTGTTATTGGAGAGTTCTGGAGACTCTGACGTAAAAGCACGTATCATTGTTGCTTTTCTCACTGAGCAGCGCTGCTGCCGTCCCTAAGCACTCACAGACAGCCTCGTCCTCGTGCAGTTCGACTGCAGCAGAGTAGAGGACTTTCGCTCGTTTCAGACTGGGATTGTGTTTTGCTGCTTGCGTGAGCCCCGCGTGTCAGCTCCGCTTCCTGCCGGTGCGGCTTTCACACAGGGCGCGAGTTTTCTGCCTGTCATCTCCCTGCTCCCAAAGCCCTGTTCTCAAAGCGACTTCATTTAGTGTACAGAGGGAACTTTTCAAAATAAAAGCATTCTGTACAAGTGAACGGAGTTTCTCTACAGAAAAGCTAAACTGGGCTTTTACTTTGCAAAGCACAAACCAAAAACAGCATTCATATTCACAAACCAGCATTCATAGTGTTTATCTTTCCTGTGACAGATTCTACCAGTGTGGAGACAGAAAGTTTCACTAATAGTAGATCTTTAGAGAAAAACTTTTTAAGACAGGCACATTTAGGCTTGTGGCCTTCCTCAGGGTTATCAAGAAACACATTGTAAACATATTCTATGTGCATATTTGCCACAGTGATGTAAATATGGCCCCCCATTCATCATTTTCCTGTCTGATATTGTCCACACAGCATTTTAACGTTGTATAAGTTGCATCTTTGTGAAATAAACAAAGATAAATGCAACTGGTTATTCACATGTCCACATTTGTGTTCATGTACTGTATATATCCTGTGTATATCAATATTCTTATTTCATATATCAGCCAAAATATTGGCATCGGCCCCAAAAATCCCATATAAGTCGGGCTTTAATGAATATATATATATAGATATATATATAGATATAGATTTAGATATATATAGATAGATAGATAGATAGATATATAGATAGATAGATAAATCCATATATACATATAAATACAAATACACATATAAATACATATCTACATAAAAATACCTACAGTTGAAACCAGAAGTTTACATACACTATATAAAAAGGCACATAAACTTTTTTTTCTCACCGTCTAACATTAAATCAGATTAAACTTTTAAATGCCAGAATAATGAGAGAGATCATTTTTTAGACAATTTTTTATTATTTTCTTGAGAGTCAGAAGTTTACATACATGTCATTAGTATTTGGTAGCGTTGCCTTCAAACTGTATGACTTGGGTCAAATGTTTTGGATATGCTTCTACAAGCTCCTCAAATTAGTTTGCAGGAATTTTGTCCCATTCCTCCTGGCAGAACTGGTGTAACTGAGCCAAGTTTGTAGGCCGCCTTGCTCACACATGCCTTTTCAGCTCTGCCCATAAATTTTCAGTGGGACTGAGATCAGGGTTTTGTGATGGCCACTCCAAAACATTGACTTTGTTATCCTTAAGCCACTTTGTAACCAGTTTGGCAGTATGCTTAGGGTCATTGTCCTTTTGGAAAACCCATTTGCGCCCAAGCTTTAACTTCCTGGCTGATGTCTTGAGATGTTGCTTCAGTATTTCCACATAATGTTTTTTTCCTCATGATGCCATCTATTTTGTGAAGTGCACCAGTCCCTCCTGCAGCAAAACAACCCCACAACATGATGCTGCCACCCCCATGTTTCACAGTTGGGATGGTGTTCTCAGGCTTGCAAGCTTCCCCCTTTTTTCTCCAAATGTAACGATGGTCATTATGGCCAAAAAGTTCAATTTTAGTTTAGTCAGACCACAGAACATGTCTCCAAAAATGAAGGTCTTTGTCCCTGTGTGCATTTACAAACTGTAATCTGGCTTTTTGATGTTTCTTTTGGAGTAATGGCTTCTTCCTGGGAGAGTGGCCTTTCAGCCCATGTGGGTACAGGACTCGTTTGACTGTTGATAATGACACACTCTTATCAGCTTCAGCCAGCATCTTCACAAGGTCTTTTGCTTTTGTTCTTGGGTTGAAATGCACTTTTTGGACCAAAGCACGTTCATCTCTGGGACACAGAACCCGTCTCCTTCCTGAGCGGTATGATGGCTGGACATTCCCATGGTGTTTATACTTGCGTATAATTGTTTGAACAGATGAACGTGGCTCCTTCAGGCTTCTGGAAATTGCACCAAAGGATGAACCAGACTTGTGCAAGTCCACAATTCTCTTCCTGATATCTTGGCTGATTTCTTTTGATTTTCCCATGATGTTACACAAAGAAGCAGTGTGTTTCAGGTGTGCCTTAAAATACATCCACAGGTGTGCCTCTAATTAACTCAAATGTTGTCAATAAACCTATCAGAGGCTTCCAAAGACATGACATCATCATCTGGGCTTTCCCAAATTGTTTAAAGGCATAGTAACCTTAGTGTATGTAAACTTCTGACTTTGAAGAAAGTCATAAAAATTGTCTTTAAAAAAATCCTTTTCTCATTATTCTGGCATTTAGCAAATAGAAATAATTTTGGTAATCCTAATTGACCAAAAACAGGAAAAGTTTAATCTGATTTAATGTTAGACGGTGAGAAAAAAAAGTTTATGTGCCTTTTTATAGAGTGTATGTAAACTTCTGGTTTCAACTGTATATAAATATATATATATAAATACATAGATAAATATACATATATATCTACATAAAAATACATATATACATATAAATACGTATACGCATATAAATAAATTTATACATTTAAATACATACTGTATCTACATAAATACATATATATAAAAAGAAATTTATACATATATACATATAAATAAAATAAAGATATAAATCATATCTACATATACACATAAAAATAAATACATATACTTACATATATACATCTAAATACATGGATACATATAAATTCATCAATACATATAAATACATATATAGGAATAAATGTAATGTAAACATATAAATACATATATACATATAAATATAATATATACATATAAATACATATAGACATATAAATACATATATAAATATAAATAAAATATAGTGAAAAATATGTTCACAACCTTCATTTAATGGTGGAGGTGTGATGAAGGATCTTCTCGGTATGGTGGGTAGATTTTCTTGGTGTGATAGAGGATGTTCTAAGTGTGATGGAGTTCTGTGATGTTCTCATATGGAGGACAGGTGGTCAGAACGTTCTCTGATGTTCTCATATGGAGGACAGGTGGTCAGAACGTTCTCTGATGTTCTCATATAAAGGACAGGTGGTCAGAACGTTCTGTGATGTTCTCATATGGAGGACAGGTGGTCAGAACGTTCTCTGATGTTCTCATATAAAGGACAGGTGGTCAGAACGTTCTCTGATGTTCTCATATGGAGGACAGGTGGTCAGAACTTTCTCTGATGTTCTCATATAAAGGACAGGTGGTCAGAACGTTCTCTGATGTTCTCATATAAAGGACAGGTGGTCAGAACGTTCTCTGATGTTCTCATATAAAGGACAGGTGGTCAGAACGTTCTCTGATGTTCTCATATGGAGGACAGGTGGTCAGAACGTTCTGTGATGTTCTCATATGGAGGACAGGTGGTGAGAACGTTCTGTGATGTTCTCATATGGAGGACAGGTGGTCAGAACGTTCTCTGATGTTCTCATATGGAGGACAGGTGGTCAGAACGTTCTCTGATGTTCTCATATGGAGGACAGGTGGTCAGAACGTTCTGTGATGTTCTCATATGGAGGACAGGTGGTGAGAACGTTCTCTGATGTTCTCATATGGAGGACAGGTGGTGAGAACGTTCTGTGATGTTCTCATATGGAGGACAGGTGGTCAGAACGTTCTGTGATGTTCTCATATGGAGGACAGGTGGTCAGAACGTTCTGTGATGTTCTCATATGGAGGACAGGTGGTCAGAACGTTCTGTGATGTTCCCATATGGAGGACAGGTGGTCAGAACGTTCTGTGATGTTCTGATATGGAGGACAGGTGGTCAGAACGTTCTCTGATGTTCCCATATGGAGGACAGGTGGTCAGAACGTTCTGTGATGTTCCCATATGGAGGACAGGTGGTCAGAACGTTCTGTGATGTTCTCATATGGAGGACAGGTGGTCAGAACGTTCTCTGATGTTCTCATATGGAAGACAGGTGGTCAGAACGTTCTCTGATGTTCTCATATGGAGGACAGGTGGTGAGAACGTTCTCTGATGTTCTCATATGGAGGACAGGTGGTCAGAACGTTCTCTGATGTTCTCATATGGAGGACAGGTGGTCAGAACGTTCTCTGATGTTCTCATATGGAGGACAGGTGGTGAGAACGTTCTGTGATGTTCTCATATGGAGGACAGGTGGTGAGAACGTTCTGTGATGTTCTCATATGGAGGACAGGTGGTCAGAACGTTCTGTGATGTTCTCATATGGAGGACAGGTGGTCAGAACGTTCTGTGATGTTCCCATATGGAGGACAGGTGGTGAGAACGTTCTGTGATGTTCTCATATGGAGGACAGGTGGTGAGAACGTTCTGTGATGTTCTCATATGGAGGACAGGTGGTGAGAACGTTCTCTGATGTTCTCATATGGAGGACAGGTGGTCAGAACGTTCTCTGATGTTCTCATATGGAGGACAGGTGGTCAGAACGTTCTCTGATGTTCTCATATGGAGGACAGGTGGTGAGAACGTTCTGTGATGTTCTCATATGGAGGACAGGTGGTGAGAACGTTCTGTGATGTTCTCATATGGAGGACAGGTGGTCAGAACGTTCTGTGATGTTCTCATATGGAGGACAGGTGGTCAGAACGTTCTGTGATGTTCTCATATGGAGGACAGGTGGTCAGAACGTTCTGTGATGTTCTCATATGGAGGACAGGTGGTGAGAACGTTCTGTGATGTTCTCATATGGAGGACAGGTGGTGAGAACGTTCTGTGATGTTCTCATATGGAGGACAGGTGGTCAGAACGTTCTGTGATGTTCTCATATGGAGGACAGGTGGTCAGAACGTTCTCTGATGTTCTCATATAAAGGACAGGTGGTCAGAACGTTCTCTGATGTTCTCATATGGAGGACAGGTGGTCAGAACGTTCTCTGATGTTCTCATATGGAGGACAGGTGGTCAGAACGTTCTCTGATGTTCTCATATAAAGGACAGGTGGTCAGAACGTTCTCTGATGTTCTCATATGGAGGACAGGTGGTCAGAACGTTCTCTGATGTTCTCATATAAAGGACAGGTGGTCAGAACGTTCTCTGATGTTCTCATATAAAGGACAGGTGGTCAGAACGTTCTCTGATGTTCTCATATGGAGGACAGGTGGTCAGAACGTTCTGTGATGTTCTCATATGGAGGACAGGTGGTCAGAACGTTCTCTGATGTTCTCATATGGAGGACAGGTGGTGAGAACGTTCTGTGATGTTCTCATATGGAGGACAGGTGGTGAGAACGTTCTGTGATGTTCTCATATGGAGGACAGGTGGTCAGAACGTTCTCTGATGTTCCCATATGCAGGACAGGTGGTCAGAACGTTCTCTGATGTTCTCATATGGAGGACAGGTGGTCAGAACGTTCTGTGATGTTCTCATATGGAGGACAGGTGGTGAGAACGTTCTCTGATGTTCTCATATGGAGGACAGGTGGTCAGAACGTTCTGTGATGTTCTGATATGGAGGACAGGTGGTCAGAACGTTCTCTGATGTTCCCATATGGAGGACAGGTGGTCAGAACGTTCTGTGATGTTCCCATATGGAGGACAGGTGGTCAGAACGTTCTGTGATGTTCTCATATGGAGGACAGGTGGTCAGAACGTTCTCTGATGTTCTCATATGGAAGACAGGTGGTCAGAACGTTCTCTGATGTTCTCATATGGAGGACAGGTGGTGAGAACGTTCTGTGATGTTCTCATATGGAGGACAGGTGGTGAGAACGTTCTCTGATGTTCTCATATGGAGGACAGGTGGTCAGAACGTTCTCTGATGTTCTCATATGGAGGACAGGTGGTCAGAACGTTCTGTGATGTTCTCATATGGAGGACAGGTGGTGAGAACGTTCTCTGATGTTCTCATATGGAGGACAGGTGGTGAGAACGTTCTGTGATGTTCTCATATGGAGGACAGGTGGTCAGAACGTTCTGTGATGTTCTCATATGGAGGACAGGTGGTCAGAACGTTCTGTGATGTTCTCATATGGAGGACAGGTGGTCAGAACGTTCTGTGATGTTCCCATATGGAGGACAGGTGGTCAGAACGTTCTGTGATGTTCTCATATGGAGGACAGGTGGTCAGAACGTTCTCTGATGTTCCCATATGGAGGACAGGTGGTCAGAACGTTCTGTGATGTTCTCATATGGAGGACAGGTGGTCAGAACGTTCTCTGATGTTCTCATATGGAAGACAGGTGGTCAGAACGTTCTCTGATGTTCTCATATGGAGGACAGGTGGTGAGAACGTTCTGTGATGTTCTCATATGGAGGACAGGTGGTGAGAACGTTCTGTGATGTTCTCATATGGAGGACAGGTGGTCAGAACGTTCTGTGATGTTCTCATATGGAGGACAGGTGGTCAGAACGTTCTGTGATGTTCTCATATGGAGGACAGGTGGTCAGAACGTTCTGTGATGTTCCCATATGGAGGACAGGTGGTGAGAACGTTCTGTGATGTTCTCATATGGAGGACAGGTGGTGAGAACGTTCTGTGATGTTCTCATATGGAGGACAGGTGGTCAGAACGTTCTGTGATGTTCTCATATGGAGGACAGGTGGTCAGAACGTTCTGTGATGTTCCCATATGGAGGACAGGTGGTGAGAACGTTCTGTGATGTTCTCATATGGAGGACAGGTGGTCAGAACGTTCTGTGATGTTCTCATATGGAGGACAGGTGTACTCGACTTCCTGTTCATCGAAGTGTTCAGATGAAGTTCTGAGTTCAGTGGACCGTGAAGCACAGCTGCAGACTTCCTGTGACTGACTTCCAGTCAGGTTTTCTGCCAGTCCTTCAGGGTTTCCCTCATCCTCACAGAAGCAGCCGGCCTGTTTGGCATCGGCATGTTTGACCAGGTCTTCTCCTCTCTCTGAGCTTCAGTGTTTTGGCTCATGAATGCTGCCAGCTGGTCAAGCTCACACCTCTTCAGCTAAAGGAGTTTCAAAAGTCGGGCGTGGTGCTTCCTTGGCTCAGTGGACTGGATGTTCCTTTGCAGCGTTTTGGCTGCCTGTCTAGACGATAACGGCGTTTCGGGTGACCTTCAAACTGAACAATTCAGAAATGGGCTCCAGTTTTTTTAACTTTTCAAAAGGCCCCCGTCTCCGTCCAAGCTTGACGGGCGAAACGACACTGTCTGAAAACACACATGTGCAGTACGGTTGCAGCCAGTACATGTGGGAGCGTCACGGCGGTCTGAACCGAGCCGCTGCTGTAGAAGTAAGCCGTCTGATGAAGTCACACACAGCTGGACTAAGAACGCTGCATCAGATAAATGTGAGGGGGAATGTATTCTGTGTAGAGGGCTATCTATGCCAGTTTGATTCAAGTCACACTGGTTCCATGTGTCTGGACCATCAGGATAATCACCGTCATCATCGCCGTACTACGGCAGAGAAATTTAACGGCTACAAACACAAAGATGCCTCGCTAGATCAGTCTCATTATGACAAAGATATCTGCTAAAATAATTTCATTTCAAATTTGAGCTAAATCTTTTAGCCTTTAGCTTTCTTCTTAAAGTCTGAACATGGAAACTCCAGCCTGTAGACTCTCCTCCTCCATCGGCTGCACATCGATGATCAGCTGATGGAGGATGGAAGCCTCCCTGTAAAGGTTGACACAGATAGTGGGAATCACCCCCAGGAAGCAGATCCATCTGAAAAAGGAGAAAATAGAAATATTGTGAAAAGGCTCTTCTTTATCCTGCTGCGCTCATAAGCAGGAAGTGCTGCGCTTTATGAGAATAGTCCTGAGCAATCAAAGGCTGCAGGAGCTGAGTCTGAAGGATTCTCAGCAGATATCTTTGTTATGAGACTGATTAACAGCACATTTGACCCTGAGCCACAGTGGTGATGAGGACGAAGATTTAGTGATGAATTACTCTCATGATAAAATCGTCACACATGGTCATGATCACAGCATGAAAACAGTGAATGTGCAGGTTATTGTAGACAGATTAAGGCACACTAAATCACCTCTCTGCAGGAGATTGTTTTTAAAATGTGGAACTATTTAAAAATAAGGACTGAAAATGACGCAGAAGGTTGTGGTGTATACCGGGCAGACCAGAGCAGACCGGTCTCCTAGACATGAGTTCTAAACCAAGCAGCTGTGGAGAGAGCTGTAAAGAGACCATGTGGTCTCTCCAGACACTCAGAAGACGGTGTCGTCTGCATACAGCTGAACGCCTGCAGACTGTGCTAATTCATTCAAACACTAACTCAAAAGAAGAGGGCCAAGGACAGAGCCCTGGGGGACTCCTGTTCTAGAGGATTCCTCTGTATGAGTGACTAAACCGTGCTAATGGTCTGAGTGTTTGGATTTAAACCAGCGTAATGGTTTGTTTGAAGACATGACATTTTAGAGCCTATGATGTTGAAGTTCAACTCCATCCTGAGTTAAGTGGTCTTCAGTGTTAGAGTTGTTTGACAGTGTTGATCCCATCAACACTGTAGAGTCAACTGATGTAAGCTCCGCCTACTTTCATTTTAAAATTTGAATAATTTTCCCATGATGCCCTCATGCAGAGTCTTCATATGTGTTTTAGATGTGTTGATTGTGTTTGGATATGTTTAGATGATGCCTATACAGTAATCCTCACTTGGAGTCCTTAGTTCATGTTTCTGGTGGATTGTTGAAGATTTTTAAGTTTTTAAACTTTCCACCATGAGTGAAATTTTTTTCTGAGTGAGGGACTACCTGCCATTGGCAGCAAAGTATATGTGTGTAAAGCAACAGGGCTGCATGAGTGACCAAGTGTAAGTGTTTATCACTTACCATAGGTCTCAGGTGAATTAACACTGACATAGAGTTGATTTGTTATTACAGAAAAATAGATAACCAACACAACTTGGAGTAATTTTTACACTCAGAGGTGATTAACCTGTAGTGTTAAGTTTTATTAAAACTGTAGAGTGTTAGCAGTGTTCATTTTTTACTCAATTTTGAGTTAATTTTACTCTGAAATTTTAACACTGGGCAGGACTTAATTTAACACCAATTCTGATAAGGACCGAATACACCCGGACACAGTGTTAAATTTAACTCTTTGAGTGTTGATTTAACACTGCAGAATTTGCTGTGTAGGAGCTACAGTGGTTCTGTCCTCCAGGGCCTCCATGGATGTGGCAGTTCTGGGGTAGTGGACTGTAAAATGAAGTGGCTCTGGGGTTTTCTGTGGAGACACTGTGGACTTCCTCCCACACAGTGTTGAGACACATGAAGAAAGCCGGAGGTTTGAATGTGGCCATAGAAAGAGATCTATCGGACTCAAGAATGCCTGCAGTCCAAAAACACGAAGGTCAGGACCCTGAGAAGGATCAAGTATTCAGGATGTTAGGTAGAGATGTCCTCAGAGATGGTCGTTAGGTAGAGATGTCCTCAGAGATGGTCGTTGGGTAGAGATGTCCTCAGAGATGGTCGTTGGGTAGAGATGTCCTCAGAGATGGTCGTTGGGTAGAGATGTCCTCAGAGATGGTCGTTGGGTAGAGATGTCCTCAGAGATGGTCGTTGGGTAGAGATGTCCTCAGAGATGGTCGTTGGGTAGAGATGTCCTCAGAGATGGTCGTTGGGTAGAGATGTCCTCAGAGATGGTCGTTAGGTAGAGATGTCCTCGGAGATGGTCGTTAGGTAGAGATGTCCTCAGAGATGGTCGTTAGGTAGAGATGTCCTCAGAGATGGTCGTTAGGTAGATGTCCTCAGAGATGGTTGTTAGGTAGAGATGTCCTCAGAGATGGTCGTTAGGTAGAGATGTCCTCGGAGTGGTCATTAGGTAGAGATGGTCGTTGGGTAGAGATGTCCTCAGAGATGGTCGTTGGGTAGAGATGTCCTCAGAGATGGTCGTTGGGTAGAGATGTCCTCAGAGATGGTTGTTAGGTAGAGATGTCCTCAGAGATGGTTGTTAGGTAGAGATGTCCTCAGAGATGGTCGTTAGGTAGAGATGTCCTCAGAGATGGTTGTTAGGTAGAGATGTCCTCAGAGATGGTCGTTAGGTAGAGATGTCCTCAGAGATGGTCGTTAGGTAGAGATGTCCTCGGAGATGGTCGTTAGGTAGAGATGTCCTCGGAGATGGTCGTTAGGTAGAGATGTCCTCAGAGATGGTCGTTGGGTAGAGATGTCCTCAGAGATGGTCGTTGGGTAGAGATGTCCTCAGAGATGGTCGTTAGGTAGAGATGTCCTCAGAGATGGTTGTTAGGTAGAGATGTCCTCAGAGATGGTCGTTAGGTAGAGATGTCCTCAGAGATGGTCGTTAGGTAGAGATGTCCTCAGAGATGGTTGTTAGGTAGAGATGTCCTCGGAGATGGTCGTTAGGTAGAGATGTCCTCAGAGATGGTTGTTAGGTAGAGATGTCCTCAGAGATGGTTGTTAGGTAGAGATGTCCTCAGAGATGGTCGTTGGGTAGAGATGTCCTCAGAGATGGTCGTTGGGTAGAGATGTCCTCAGAGATGGTTGTTAGGTAGAGATGTCGTCAGAGATGGTCGTTAGGTAGAGATGTCCTCGGAGTGGTCATTAGGTAGAGATGGTCGTTGGGTAGAGATGTCCTCAGAGATGGTCGTTGGGTAGAGATGTCCTCGGAGATGGTCGTTGGGTAGAGATGTCCTCAGAGATGGTCGTTGGGTAGAGATGTCCTCAGAGATGGTCGTTAGGTAGAGATGTCCTCAGAGATGGTCGTTAGGTAGAGATGTCCTCAGAGATGGTTGTTAGGTAGAGATGTCCTCAGAGATGGTCGTTAGGTAGAGATGTCCTCAGAGATGGTTGTTAGGTAGAGATGTCCTCGGAGATGGTCGTTAGGTAGAGATGTCCTCAGAGATGGTTGTTAGGTAGAGATGTCCTCAGAGATGGTTGTTAGGTAGAGATGTCCTCAGAGATGGTCGTTAGGTAGAGATGTCCTCAGAGATGGTTGTTAGGTAGAGATGTCCTCAGAGATGGTCGTTAGGTAGAGATGTCCTCAGAGATGGTCGTTAGGTAGAGATGTCCTCGGAGTGGTCATTAGGTAGAGATGGTCGTTGGGTAGAGATGTCCTCAGAGATGGTCGTTGGGTAGAGATGTCCTCAGAGATGGTCGTTGGGTAGAGATGTCCTCAGAGATGGTCGTTGGGTAGAGATGTCCTCAGAGATGGTCGTTTGGTAGAGATGTCCTCAGAGATGGTCGTTGGGTAGAGATGTCCTCAGAGATGGTCGTTAGGTAGAGATGTCCTCAGAGATGGTCGTTAGGTAGAGATGTCCTCAGAGATGGTCGTTAGGTAGAGATGTCCTCAGAGATGGTCGTTAGGTAGAGATGTCCTCGGAGATGGTCGTTAGGTAGAGATGTCCTCGGAGATGGTCGTTAGGTAGAGATGTCCTCAGAGATGGTCGTTGGGTAGAGATGTCCTCAGAGATGGTCGTTGGGTAGAGATGTCCTCAGAGATGGTCGTTGGGTAGAGATGTCCTCAGAGATGGTTGTTAGGTAGAGATGTCCTCAGAGATGGTCGTTAGGTAGAGATGTCCTCAGAGATGGTCGTTGGGTAGAGATGTCCTCAGAGATGGTCGTTAGGTAGAGATGTCCTCAGAGATGGTTGTTAGGTAGAGATGTCCTCGGAGATGGTCGTTAGGTAGAGATGTCCTCAGAGATGGTTGTTAGGTAGAGATGTCCTCAGAGATGGTCGTTAGGTAGAGATGTCCTCAGAGATGGTCGTTGGGTAGAGATGTCCTCAGAGATGGTCGTTAGGTAGAGATGTCCTCAGAGATGGTTGTTAGGTAGAGATGTCCTCGGAGATGGTCGTTAGGTAGAGATGTCCTCAGAGATGGTTGTTAGGTAGAGATGTCCTCGGAGATGGTTGTTAGGTAGAGATGTCCTCAGAGATGGTCGTTAGGTAGAGATGTCCTCAGAGATGGTCGTTGGGTAGAGATGTCCTCAGAGATGGTCGTTAGGTAGAGATGTCCTCAGAGATGGTTGTTAGGTAGAGATGTCCTCGGAGATGGTCGTTAGGTAGAGATGTCCTCAGAGATGGTTGTTAGGTAGAGATGTCCTCAGAGATGGTTGTTAGGTAGAGATGTCCTCAGAGATGGTCGTTAGGTAGAGATGTCCTCAGAGATGGTCGGTAGAGATGTCCTCAGAGATGGTCGTTGGGTAGAGATGTCCTCGGAGAGTAGAGATGTCCTCAGAGATGGTCGCTGGGTAGAGATGTCCTCAGAGATGGTCGTTAGGTAGAGATGTCCTCAGAGATGGTCGTTAGGTAGAGATGTCCTCAGAGATGGTCGTTAGGTAGAGATGTCCTCGGAGATGGTCGTTAGGTAGAGATGTCCTCGGAGATGGTCGTTAGGTAGAGATGTCCTCAGAGATGGTCGTTAGGTAGAGATGTCCTCAGAGATGGTCGTTAGGTAGAGATGTCCTCGGAGTGGTCATTAGGTAGAGATGGTCGTTGGGTAGAGATGTCCTCAGAGATGGTCGTTGGGTAGAGATGTCCTCAGAGATGGTCGTTGGGTAGAGATGTCCTCAGAGATGGTCGTTGGGTAGAGATGTCCTCAGAGATGGTCGTTGGGTAGAGATGTCCTCGGAGATGGTCGTTGGGTAGAGATGTCCTCAGAGATGGTCGCTGGGTAGAGATGTCCTCAGAGATGGTCGTTAGGTAGAGATGTCCTCAGAGATGGTCGTTAGGTAGAGATGTCCTCAGAGATGGTCGTTAGGTAGAGATGTCCTCGGAGATGGTCGTTAGGTAGAGATGTCCTCGGAGATGGTCGTTAGGTAGAGATGTCCTCAGAGATGGTCGTTAGGTAGAGATGTCCTCGGAGATGGTCGTTAGGTAGAGATGTCCTCGGAGATGGTCGTTAGGTAGAGATGTCCTCAGAGATGGTTGTTAGGTAGAGATGTCCTCGGAGATGGTCGTTAGGTAGAGATGTCCTCAGAGATGGTTGTTAGGTAGAGATGTCCTCGGAGATGGTCGTTAGGTAGAGATGTCCTCAGAGATGGTCGTTAGGTAGAGATGTCCTCGGAGATGGTCGTTAGGTAGAGATGTCCTCAGAGATGGTCATTGGGTAGAGATGTCCTCAGAGATGGTCGTTGGGTAGAGATGTCCTCAGAGATGGTCGTTAGGTAGAGATGTCCTCAGAGATGGTTGTTAGGTAGAGATGTCCTCGGAGATGGTCGTTAGGTAGAGATGTCCTCAGAGATGGTTGTTAGGTAGAGATTTCCTCAGAGATGGTTGTTAGGTAGAGATGTCCTCAGAGATGGTCGTTAGGTAGAGATGTCCTCAGAGATGGTTGTTAGGTAGAGATGTCCTCAGAGATGGTCGTTAGGTAGAGATGTCCTCGGAGTGGTCATTAGGTAGAGATGGTCGTTGGGTAGAGATGTCCTCAGAGATGGTCGTTGGGTAGAGATGTCCTCAGAGATGGTCGTTGGGTAGAGATGTCCTCAGAGATGGTCGTTGGGTAGAGATGTCCTCGGAGATGGTCGTTGGGTAGAGATGTCCTCGGAGATGGTCGTTGGGTAGAGATGTCCTCAGAGATGGTCGCTGGGTAGAGATGTCCTCAGAGATGGTCGTTAGGTAGAGATGTCCTCAGAGATGGTCGTTAGGTAGAGATGTCCTCAGAGATGGTCGTTAGGTAGAGATGTCCTCAGAGATGGTTGTTAGGTAGAGATGTCCTCAGAGATGGTCGTTGGGTAGAGATGTCCTCAGAGATGGTCGTTGGGTAGAGATGTCCTCAGAGATGGTCGTTGGGTAGAGATGTCCTCAGAGATGGTCGTTAGGTAGAGATGTCCTCAGAGATGGTCGTTAGGTAGAGATGTCCTCAGAGATGGTCGTTGGGTAGAGATGTCCTCAGAGATGGTCGTTGGGTAGAGATGTCCTCAGAGATGGTCGTTAGGTAGATGTCCTCAGAGATGGTTGTTAGGTAGAGATGTCCTCGGAGATGGTCGTTAGGTAGAGATGTCCTCAGAGATGGTCGTTAGGTAGAGATGTCCTCAGAGATGGTCGTTAGGTAGAGATGTCCTCAGAGATGGTTGTTAGGTAGAGATGTCCTCAGAGATGGTCGTTAGGTAGATGTCCTCAGAGATGGTTGTTAGGTAGAGATGTCCTCAGAGATGGTCGTTAGGTAGAGATGTCCTCGGAGTGGTCATTAGGTAGAGATGGTCGTTGGGTAGAGATGTCCTCAGAGATGGTCGTTGGGTAGAGATGTCCTCAGAGATGGTCGTTGGGTAGAGATGTCCTCAGAGAATGTCGTTGGGTAGAGATGTCCTCAGAGATGGTCGTTGGGTAGAGATGTCCTCAGAGATGGTCGTTAGGTAGAGATGTCCTCAGAGATGGTCGCTGGGTAGAGATGTCCTCAGAGATGGTCGTTGGGTAGAGATGTCCTCAGAGATGGTCATTAGGTAGAGATGTCCTCAGAGATGGTCGTTAGGTAGAGATGTCCTCAGAGATGGTCGTTAGGTAGAGATGTCCTCGGAGTGGTCATTAGATAGAGATGGTCGTTGGGTAGAGATGTCCTCAGAGATGGTCGTTGGGTAGAGATGTCCTCAGAGATGGTCGTTGGGTAGAGATGTCCTCGGAGTGGTCATTAGGTAGAGATGGTCGTTGGGTAGAGATGTCCTCAGAGTTGGTCGTTAGGTAGAGATGTCCTCAGAGATGGTCGTTGGGTAGAGATGTCCTCGGAGTGGTCATTAGGTAGAGATGGTCGTTGGGTAGAGATGTCCTCAGAGTTGGTCGTTAGGTAGAGATGTCCTCAGAGATGGTCGTTAGGTAGAGATGTCCTCAGAGATGGTTGTTAGGTAGAGATGTCCTCGGAGTGGTCATTAGGTAGAGATGGTCGTTGGGTAGAGATGTCCTCGGATAGGTCATTAGGTAGAGATGGTCGTTGGGTAGAGATGGTCGTCGGGTGGGGGGGGGGGTGTTGACCTTCATATTTTTGTTCTAGTTTAAATCCTTTAACGGGTGTGAATAATGAAACCTCTCGCCCTGTGTCGTACATGTGGGCGGAGCTTGTTCTCATGAATGGAAACATGATGCAGCATGCACATATCTGATAGGGGCAGTGTGAACTGGAGGATTGCCTCCGTCAGTGGTAGAGACCATAAGTATGGACATTGGTGTAGGAGGGCGGAGTTGACTTCCCCCGTCCTGCAGAGGTGACCTTCAGTGACAGCTGTTAAGCCTGCGTGTGCGGTAGCTGCATGGTGGCTACGTCACTACAGGATTTTGGTTTAGGTGTGCATGAAACAGTAGAGCTCTACAACATGACGTCACACCTCAGTCCGCTGTGTTGACTTGTTGAGCGAGCCGCCATGATGTGTGACTACCAGTATAGCCGCTATAAAATGGTGTTATCTCTTACTGGTTTCCACTGTCTTTTAAATCCATGTTGACCAGGTTTCCATGCTGACTTAGAGTTTGTGTAATCCAGCGATGGCTGTGATCACTGGACATCCCAGCTTCTGTCACGAAATGTGACATAAACAGTGAGCGTGAGTGTGCCTGGTTCCTGGTTGTCTATGTGTCACCCTGTGATTGGCTGGCGACCAGTCCAGTCCAGGGTGAATCACACATGTATAGAAAATGGATGGATGGATGTTTTTTAGTTAAACTTTTATAAAACAGACAGAAAAGAATTTAATACTACCAGTATAACAATATTCTCTTCTTAATTTTAACGTGAATGCAACGAACTGTCACAATTCTGACCTTTTTTTTATTTTTTAAATTTTTTTAAAGAAAATGGAGTTCTCTTCACAACAAAACGAGTCCAGGACCAACGAGGAGGACAATGTTCACTTCAGACATGAATGAACAAAGAAGGATCAGTAAATCCAGAATTCAACATTGTTTAAGTTGAGTTATTTCGATCAAATGAAATTCAAGTTTCAATAAATAGAGGGCTTTAAAGTCCATTCAGAGGGTTTTGTTGAGTAAAGGGCTGAGAGTCTGGCCGTATGTCCGACCACGTCAGTGGTTTCTGTGGGCTGTAGGTTCGAGTTACTGAGAGGCCTGCTAGCATTAGCACAGCTGAACAGCTGGAGTGAGTTTTGCTGACCAGGTCCAGCCGTGAGTGATTCTTTCCAAATTTGGTTTCCGGTTTCTCTTTCACTTTCTGCTTTTCCCAAAACTAGTTTGATGTTGAAGGTTCAGGGAGGTTTTCTGCTGAGATTCTGGGGTCCATCCAGATCAGCCCCATTTGAATGTTAAGCTGTGATAACCATATTTTATTTTTACCTGAATAATAACCACTCTGATCAAATCAGTGCTTCCTTTTTAAAGCAAATAAACTTTAAAAAGGAAGCCTGTGTTCAGTAATGGTAAAAATGTCTCAAAAGCTGCATACATGGGCACAAAAGGTGATGAAAAATTAGCAATTGCCAATCAAATGGCCACAAGAAATGATTTAAAAGGGTTAAAATTGGCAAAAACCGTTCAACAGCAGCAACATTAGGCATACAGTGGCAAGAAATGGTTTAGAAGAGGCCAAGATGAGCGGAAAAAGTGGCTGAAAAGGTTTAAAATAGAAGAAATGATGGAAATGTCGAAAAAATGTGTTTGACAGGGAAAAAACTGCTAAAAAATGAAATTTAGTAGAAAGAGTCCATTCTCTCAGTTTATCAATAGAAAATAATACAAATTTAAAAACACAGACCTTGGTCTGGACCTTGGTCTGGACCTTGGTCTGGATCTTGGTCTGGACCTTAGTCTGGACCTTGGTCTGGACCGTGGTTTGGACCTTTGTCTGGACCTTGGTCTAGACCTTGGTCTGGACCTTGGTCTGGATCTTGGTCTGGACCTTGGTCTGGATCTTAGTATGGACCTTGGTCTGGACCGTGGTTTGGACCTTTGTCTGGACCTTGGTCTAGACCTTGGTCTGGACCTTGGTTTGGACCTTTGTCTGGACCTTGGTCTGGACCTTGGTTTGGACCTTGGTCTGGACCTTGGTCTGGACCTTGGTCTGGACCTTGGTTTGGACCTTGGTTTGGACCTTTGTCTGGACCTTGGTCAGGACCTTGGTCTGGACCTTGGTTTGGACCTTGGTTTGGACCTTAGCCTGGACCTTAGTCAGGAACTTGGTCTGGACCTTGGTTTGGACCTTGGTTTGGACCTTAGCCTGGACCTTGGTCTAGACCTTGGTTTGGACTTGGTCTGGACCTTGGTTTGGACCTTGGTTTGGACCTTAGCCTGGACCTTGGTCTAGACCTTGGTTTGGACCTTGTTCTGGACCTTGGTCTGGACCTTGTTCTGGACCTTGGTCTGAACCTTGGTTTGGACTTGGTTTGGACCTTAGTCCGGACCTTGGTCTGGACCTTGTTCTGGACCTTGGTCTGGACGTTGGTTTGGACCTTAGTCCGGACCTTGGTCTGGACCTTGTTCTGGACCTTGGTCTGGACGTTGGTTTGGACCTTAGTCTGGACCTTGGTCTGGACCTTGGTTTGGACCTTGGTTTGGACTTGGTTTGGACCTTGGTCTGGACCTTGGTCTGGACCTTGGTCTGGATCTTGGTCTGGACCTTGGTCTGGACCTTACTCTGGACCTTGGTCTGGACTTTCGTCTGGACCTTGGTCTAAACCTTGGTTTTGACTTGGTTTGGACCTTAGTCTGGACCTTGGTCTGGACCTTGGTCTGGACCTTGGACTGGACCTTGGTCTGGACCTTGGTTTGGACTTGGTTTGGACCTTAGTCAGGACCTTGGTCTGGACCTTGTTCTGGACCTTGGTCTGGACCTTGGTCTGGACCTTAGTCTGGACCTTAGTCAGGACCTTGGTCTGGACCTTGGTTTGGACTTGGTTTGGACCTTGGTCTGGACCTTGGTTTGGACTTGGTTTGGACCTTAGTCTGGACCTTGGTCTGGACCTTGGTTTGGACTTGGTTTGGACCTTGGTCTGGACCTTGGTCTGGACCTTAGTCTGGACCTTGGTTTGGACCTTACTCTGGACCTTGGTCTGGACTTTCGTCTGGACCTTGGTTTGGACCTTACTCTGGACCTTGGTCTGGACTTTCGTCTGGACCTTGGTCTGGACCTTGGTTTGGACCTTACTCTGGACCTTGGTCTGGACTTTCGTCTGGACCTTGGTCTAAACCTTGGTTTTGACTTGGTTTGGACCTTGGTTTGGACCTTGGTCTGGACCTTGGTCTGGACCTTGGTCTGGACCTTGGTTTGGACCTTACTCTGGACCTTGGTCTGGACTTTCGTCTGGACCTTGGTCTAAACCTTGGTTTTGACTTGGTTTGGACCTTAGTCTGGACCTTGGTCTGGACCTTGGACTGGACCTTGGTCTGGACCTTGGTTTGGACTTGGTTTGGACCTTAGTCAGGACCTTGGTCTGGACCTTGTTCTGGACCTTGGTCTGGACCTTGGTCTGGACCTTAGTCTGGACCTTAGTCAGGACCTTGGTCTGGACCTTGGTTTGGACTTGGTTTGGACCTTGGTCTGGACCTTGGTTTGGACTTGGTTTGGACCTTGGTCTGGACCTTGGTTTGGACTTGGTTTGGACCTTAGTCTGGACCTTGGTCTGGACCTTGGTTTGGACTTGGTTTGGACCTTGGTCTGGACCTTGGTCTGGACCTTAGTCTGGACCTTGGTCTGGACCTTGGTTAGGACCTTTGTCTGGACCTTGGTCTGGACCTTGGATGGACCTTAGCCTGGACCTTAGTCCGGACCTTGGTCTGGACCTTGGTTTGGACCTTGGTTTGGACCTTAGCCTGGACCTTGGTCAGGACCTTGGTTTGGACCTTGGTTTGGACCTTGGTCTGGACCTTGGTCTGGACCTTGGTCTGGACCTTGGTTTGGACCTTACTCTGGACCTTGGTCTGGACTTTCGTCTGGACCTTGGTCTAAACCTTGGTTTTGACTTGGTTTGGACCTTAGTCTGGACCTTGGTCTGGACCTTGGACTGGACCTTGGTCTGGACCTTGGTTTGGACTTGGTTTGGACCTTAGTCAGGACCTTGGTCTGGACCTTGTTCTGGACCTTGGTCTGGACCTTGGTCTGGACCTTAGTCTGGACCTTGGTCAGGACCTTGGTCTGGACCTTGGTTTGGACTTGGTTTGGACCTTGGTCTGGACCTTGGTTTGGACTTGGTTTGGACCTTAGTCTGGACCTTGGTCTGGACCTTGGTTTGGACTTGGTTTGGACCTTGGTCTGGACCTTGGTCTGGACCTTAGTCTGGACCTTGGTCTGGACCTTGGTTTGGACTTGGTTTGGACCTTGTTCTGGACCTTGGTTTGGACCTTGATTTGGACTTGGTTTGGACCTTGGTCTGGACCTTGGTTTGGACTTGGTTTGGACCTTAGTCAGGACCGTTCTGGACCTTGGTCTAGACCTTGGTCTGGACCTTGGTTTGGACTTGGTTTGGACCTTAGTCTGGACCTTGTTCTGGACCTTGGTCTGGACCTTGGTTTGGACCTTAGTCTGGACCTTGGTCTGGACCTTGGTTTGGACTTGGTTTGGACCTTAGTCTGGACCTCGGTCTGGACCTTGTTCTGGACCTTGGTCTGGACCTTAGTCTGGACCTTGTCTGGACCTTGGTCTGGACCTTGGTTTGGACCTCGGTCTGGACCTTGTCTGGACCTTGGTCTGGACCTCTGTCTGGACCTTAAGCCCTTTTCACACCACCGCGCGGCAACTCGCCGCCTCCATTTATTTTAATGGGGGACGGACGGCAGACGGGAAGCGGTTTTAACGGCGGCGGTAGGACCCAGAAGCGGTAGCCGCCCACATGAACGCACACAGATTTTGCCCTGCCGCTCGGAGTCTGGCATGTTGAACTTTCTGGCGGCCGCCGCCTTTCAGCAGCCAATGACATCGAAGGAGGGAGAGAACCCGGAAACAGCAGGGTTTGCGAGTCAAAGCAAACAATGGAGGAGCTCATAATGGTGCCTTACAATACGGCTCTACCTTCATATAAGGACAACCAGCAGAAAAACTGGGCATGGGACAACATTTCTACAAAACTACGGATGACAGGTAAGTAACACAAAGAGGCAGAAATGGTTGGTTTTGTTTCTTTCTTGCTACAGTATGCAGCTAATGTAACACGTGCCTAGTGTTTACTTTACAGGACCTTTGAAATCTCTATTCTAACAACTGCATTCCTGCACAGATTTGAATGTTGACAAGAAGGTGTCCTGTAAACAAGGCAGGAATAACATGATCTAAAAATATCCGGTTGTTGTAAATCATCACTAAAACAAGAACAACATGCTGAAACATGTGCAGAATGCAAAATGATCTATGATAGTCTTTTAATCTTTGTTTAAGTGCTACTAATAGTATTCATCATAAATCATCTGAAAGTGGACCAGAAAACACACTTTGAAAAGACAAATTGTTTAATGGACAATATTTTTTAATAACAAAACAATTTATTCACAAAGTGCAACAAGAACAAAAGAAGTATTTGATTTTATGTTAACTGACTAACTACATACAGGTGAGCACATTGTGTGTCCTTTCTAGTTTTTAAAAAACACACAAAACACAAATTTTTCATTCAACTTCATTGGTTTTGCCAGTGAACCTCTCCAGCCACAGAGATGAAACAGTCAGTCTCTCTGACCTGCATGGCTGCCCGTGTTGAGTTGTGTGTCCCTGTGTTGTGTAGACACCAGAAAGCCCCTCCTGGACTTGACTGGTCTGTTGGCGTGCTGGCTGAAGTGGCGTCTCTCATAGTGGCCTCACGGCGGAGCAGATTGTGAAGCACCAGTGTAGCCTTCACAGCTGTCTCGGCATTTTCAGGCTTGACTCCAAGCACCCGCCTGTAGAAACGCCACTGGGAGGCCATGATCCCAAAAGCATTCTCCACAGTGCGTCTTGCTCTTGACAGGCGGTAATTGAACACCTGCTGTCTCTCCGTCAGTTTACGTCCAGGGTGGGGTCTCATCAGGTCGGTTCAAAGGGGAAATGCTGCATCACCAACAAACACATGAGGGACAGGCCCTAGGTGGTCTGCTTGTGGGAGAGGGGAGTGTGCTGGCAGGTCCAGTTTCCCCTCTCTGAGAGCCTTCCCAAATCTGCTGTTGTTTAGTGTTCCTCCATCCCTGTTTCTCCCATAGCCCCCAACATCCACTACCCTGAAGAGGTAGTCTGCATCAACCACCGCTAACAGCACGATGGAGAAACTGTGTTTGTAGTTGTAATACAGGGAGCCAGATGATGCTGGAGCTTGTATTACAACATGTTTCCCTTCAATGGCACCAACGCAATTTGGGAAGTTCCACTTCCTAAAACCTTCCGCTGTCTCCCTCCATTCTGCATTGGTGGGAGGTCTCATCTGCTCATCCACAAGCAAGTCCCAGATAGCCTGAGCCACTTCAGCCACGACTTTGCCAACTGTTGACACCCCGACTCTGTAGATGTAGGCCATGGTGGTATAGGCGTCTCCTGTTGCCAGAAACCTAGAAGCAGTATAAAACAGTAATGTCATGATATATGACTTTCTATCTTGGACACAATGCCTTAAGTAGTAATATTGAATACCATAATTGATACCAGGGGGAAAAACTGACACAACTTTAGGGGCATAAAATGCTTGGTTTTTCATAAAAGAGAAATATAACAAGGCTTATGCACTGTGTTGTAAACAAAACAGTATCTAAGTTAATTTACTTCACTTTTAATGCACTACAGTGGTACTTGTATGAACTTAATGTTGGAAAGGAGAATGAAAAACACAAATAGTCCTGGAGTATTGACACTTCCAAAATTGAGTATTGAAACCATTTCAAATATTCAGTAATGCTGTATTGATACGTTTGATTTTGAAAACACTAGTATAAAGACAAATTTATATTAATGTGACATGATTTAATTCTGAAATAAATGTTATATCCTGACAGAAGCAGAGGTGAAAAAGAAGTGGAAAAATCTCAGGGACAGGTTCCGCAAGGAAATGAGACAGCAGAGGAGCACCAAGAGTGGAGCAGCAGCTGGAAGTATTTCCACATCATGTCCTTCCTGGTGCCATACCTTCAAGACAGGGCTACTTCATCCAACATGGAGGAGACACAGACGGATGATGCACAGATCGAGGACACACAGACAGAGGAAACACAACTAGAGGAAAGGAATGAGACAGAGAACTCCCAGACCCCTAGACCTGCCTCCAGAAGCCCCACAGAAAGGCCTACAAAGAGGAAGAATGCTGCAGCTGGCCAAGACTCTTTCTAAGAAAAAGTGTTGAGTGCAATTCAGGCCAAGCCTGTGCCCAAGGATGAGCATGACAACTTTGTGCTGAGCATCCTCCCAGTTCTGAGGAGGCTTGGTGCTCAGAAATCAGCACAAGCCAGAATGAAAATACTGCAGGTTCTGTATGAATTAGAATATAGGGTCTAGTTAACATTTTTTACTTTATGTTGGGCAGTGTTATTTGACTGTTTTTTTTTTTTTTTTTCAAAATTTTAAGAACTGTTCTCTGTTAAAAAATAAAATTTATTGTATGTTGGGCAGTGTTTGAAAGCCCTGTCTTTGCACAGAGAGGTAGGTAGAGAGAGGGGGAGAGGTAGGTAGAGAGAGGAGAGGAGAGATAGGGAGAGAGGTAGGTATGGAGAGGGAGAGAGGTAGGTAGAGGGGGAGCCAGGGAGAGAGGGAGAGAGGTAAGTAGAGGGGGAGCCAGGGAGAGAGGGAGAGAGGTAGGTAGAGGGGGAGCCAGGGAGAGAGGTAGGTAGAGAGAGGGGGAGAGGGAGAGAGGTAGGTAGAGGGGGAGAGAGGGAGAGAGGTAGGTAGAAGGGGAGAGAGGGAGAGAGGTAGGGAGAGTAGGAAAGAGGGAGAGAGGTAGGTAAGGAGCGAGAGAGGTAGGTATGGAGAGGGAGAGAGGTAGGTAGAGGGGGAGAGAGGTAGAGAGCAAGAGAGGGAGAGAGGTAGGTAGAGAGAGGGGGAGAGGGAGAGAGCTGGGTAGAGTAGGAAAGAGGGAGAGAGGTAGGTAGAGAGAGGGGGAGAGGGAGAGAGCTAGGTAGAGTAGGAAAGAGGGAGAGAGGTAGGTAGAGAGAGGGGGAGAGCTAGATAGAGTAGGAAAGAGGGAGAGAGGTAGGTAGAGAGAGGGGGAGAGGGAGAGAGCTAGGTAGAGTAGGAAAGAGGGAGAGAGGTAGGTAGAGGGGAGAGAGGGAGAGAGGTAGGGAGAGTAGGAAAGAGGGAGAGAGGTAGGTAGAGGGGAGAAAGGTAGAGAGCGAGAGAGGGAGAGAGGTAGGTAGAGAGAGGGGGCGAGGGAGAGAGCTAGGTAGAGTAGGAAAGAGGGAGAGAGGTAGGTAGAGAGAGGGGGAGAGGGAGAGAGGTAGGGAGAGTAGGAAAGAGGGAGAGAGGTAGGGAGAGAGAGGGAAAGAGGGAGAGAGGTAGGGAGAGTAGGAAAGAGGGAGAGAGGTAGGGAGAGAGCGAGAGAGGGAGAGAGGTAGGTAGGGAGCGAGAGAGAGGTAGGCAGAGGGGGAAAGAGGAAGAGAGGTAGGGAGAGTAGGAAAGAGGGAGAGCGGTAGGGAGAGAGCAAGAGAGGGAGAGAGGTAGGTAAGGAGCGAGAGAGGTAGGTATGGAGAGGGAGAGAGGTAGGTAGAGGGGGAGAGAGGGAGAGAGGTAGGTAGAGGGGGAGAGAGGGAGAGAGGTAGGTAGAGGGGGAGAGAGGGAGAGAGGTAGGTAGAGGGGGAGAGAGGGAGAGAGGTAGGGAGAGTAGGAAAGAGGGAGAGAGGTAGGGAGAGAGCGAGAGAGGTAGGTATGGAGAGGAAGAGAGGTAGGGAGAGAGCGAGAGAGGTAGGTATGGAGAGGGAGAGAGGGAGAGAGGTAGGGAGAGTAGGAAGGAGGGAGAGAGGTAGGGAGAGTAGGAAAGAGGGAGAGAGGTAGGTAGAGAGAGGGAGAGAGCTAGGTAGAGTAGGAAAGAGGGAGAGAGGTAGGGAGAAAGCGAGAGAGGGAGAGAGGTAGGTAGGGAGCGAGAGAGGTAGGTATGGAGAGGGAGAGAGGGAGAGAGGTAGGTAGAGAGAGGGGGAGAGGGAGAGAGGTAGGTAGAGGGGGAGAGAGGGAGAGAGGTAGGGAGAGTTGGAAAGAGGGAGAGAGGTAGGGAGAGAGCGAGAGAGGGAGAGAGGTAGGTAGGGAGCGAGAGAGGTAGGTATGGAGAGGGAGAGAGGTAGGTAGAGGGGGAGAGAGGGAGAGAGGTAGGTAGAGGGGGAGAGAGGGAGAGAGGTAGGGAGAGAGCGAGAGAGGGAGAGAGGTAGGTAGAGAGTAGGAAAGAGGGAGAGAGGTAGGTAGGGAGAGGAGGAGAGGAGTTTATTCTCAAAGTTTCAAAAAAGTTTTTTTTTTATTTTTTTCTCAATGTCACCCTTATATGCTGTCAAAGAAAAAGCCTGTTATTTGCACTTTTTAAACAAATGTTACTTTAAATAAATTATAGGGCACTGTGAAAAATCTTATTTGCACTGAAAGTAAATTAGTGTATATTAGGCAGTTTGCTATACGCTGTTCCATGAACACATTTTACACTACCTGTTTTTTACAGGATGTTCTATTTAACTATCGATGTTGATTAAAAATGATTGTACTGTTTCCTACAGTATATTGTCTCCAGTATTATTTGTAGAATCAAGAGATGATAGAGGAGAGGTGGGTGAGGGCGGTAGTTGGTGTCCATGGTAAGGAGGAGGGGGGATGGAGGGCTGTCAAAGAAAAAGCCTGTTATTTGCACTTTTTAAACAAATGTTACTTTAAATAAATTATAGGGCACTGTGAAAAATCTTATTTGCACTGAAAGTAAATTAGTGTATATTAGGCAGTTTGCTATACGCTGTTCCATGAACACATTTTACACTACCTGTTTTTTACAGGATGTTCTATTTAACTATCGATGTTGATTAAAAATGATTGTACTGTTTCCTACAGTATATTGTCTCCAGTATTATTTGTAGAATCAATTCTTTCTGCATGCATGATAAACAATTCTTACCTCAAGCAAGATTGTGAGCAAGGTGCTCCTCGGGTGAAATTGCTTTGCGGTAGTTGGTGTCCATCCTCATAATTTAAAGGGGTAAGCCTTTGCAGGAGGCTGTCAGACTGGGATGGATACAGCCTAAAGTAGTTCTTGAACCTGTCCTCATGACCCTGTAATTGTTGTATTAACAACCTGAACTCCCCATGCTCCTCTCTATTTTTTAGAAGTTTATGTACCCATACTCTCTTTTTTCCTCTCTTTTTCTTTTTTTTTTTGCAGTTGTATATCAGAGCAAGACACAACAAGTCTTTCTTGTCCTCTTCCATCGCTGAAAAGAAAACTGTTTTCCCTCCAAAAGTGTTATTTTTCTTTCCTTCTGAAAAGTAGTATTGCAGCAAACCCAGTGACAGTGTGAGCAGTGTAAACAACTACTCCTGGAAAACAAATGCAATGATATAGAAATCTAATAACTTATAGCCTGTTCTAAATATAAATACACATTCAAAAACACATCCATTTTGATTTCATTTATTCACAGTAAAGGGGTGCGAAATTTATAGTGAACAGTGTAAATAACTACTCCTGGAAACGGATGCAATACATAGAAAATCTGACAAGTTAAAGCTCATTTTAAATATAAATACACAGTCAACAATACATTAAATGCATTGTGATTTTAGTTGTACAGTGTAAAAATGTGTGTATACATATATATTCAATTCAACTCAATGTAAAACTGTGGAACCAACCATTGAAACGTATTTCAAGGGGGGAATTTTTTGATGACGGAAACGTATTTTCCCTCCGTTTTATAGTGTGTAGTACATTATACATGTTAATATACAGAGATTGTGAGGTACTCTACATGTTTTTGGGGAGGGGGAGTTGTGATGGACTTGTGGGCACCACGGTGGCAGCAGCCGCTTTAGAAAACGCTTGGCATTTCAGGGGGCTCCACCGGCATGGAGGCGGTTTTCAGGGGCGTTGCCATGCGGCGGTGTGAAAAGGGCTTTAGTCTGGACCTTGGTCTTGACTTGGTCTGGACCTTGGTCTTGACTTGGTCTGGACCTTGGTCTTGACTTGTTCTGGACCTTGGTCTGGACCTTGGTCTTGACTTGGTCTTGACCTTGGTTTTGACTTGGTCTGGACCTTGGTCTTGACTTGTTCTGGACCTTGGTCTGGACTTTCAGGTGTGAAAACACCCTCGGTCTGGTGAGAGTAAGTTGACCAAGCCTAGCTGTTGCTGTTATTCATCCTGATGTCATGTTTAAATAGACTAGTGTCGCTGCAGTGTTTTACCTTGTTTATTGCACATCTTGCACAACTCAACGTCTGACTTTCTGGTCTTTGAAGAAACCCAAAATCATCCAGTGTCTGCGCTTTCAGTCTTGCTAGCAGTAAATCAGACACTCTGATCCACGTTACCCAGTATGAAGACCTCCTCTAACTTGTTTGGTTGAGTGCGGCGTGTGCTGAATCTCGCAGTTTAGTGTCCGCTGCTGTCTGCTGGCTTGGTTGTTGCCGTGGGGGTTGCCATCACAGCATTCACAGCTATCTATTCTGTCAAATCCGGATAGGAATTGTAAAGTGCATGTGACGATAGATTTCTGTATTGATTTTTTGAGCACAGGCCTAACAGCCAGTCGAGGATTTCAATCATCCTCCATGTTTGTTTTCCTTCTGACATCCTGTCTGACCACACCAGTCGTCACAGTGAAATGGTCATGACCGGCGTGTGGTCTCATGGTTGGGCTGAGTTGTCGGGTGTCTGCATGTAGACAAATTTCAGATGAAAAATCATCTGAATCTAGTGGCCACAAAAATACAAGCTAACTGTGTCAGCTCTTCTTTCCCAGCTCAGTCCATGATGTGGAGCTGCACTGTGAGGAAGTCTGGACTAGATTTACTCCACCCATCGCTAATCCAAAAGTTTAACCTACTTGACCTTCTGCTTTGTCTCTCTAGGGAAAACTCTGATTGGTGGGGAGCAGCGAGCAGACGTGCTGACCTCTGACCTCTGTCCTTGACGATGGGAACATCTATCCTGGGAAAGGCAGCATCTCTTGATGCTCTATTGAGTGAATGCATTCAAGCCTTTGGTAAGTGACTGAAGGGCGATCGAGGCTGGACTCTCTACCTAAAGCCGGGTGTACACTGTACGATTTCAAGCTGACAATACAACCGTCGTGGCAGAATTTCATCTCATACTGTAAGACTGAATCGCTTAGGACGCACAACCATGGCACACGACCTGAGTACTCTCACTTGAGACTGAAGTTGAGACGGGCTGTGACGGAAACACACACAGTTTCCTTTTTAAAATGTCTCACACACTGAGGGTGAAGTGTTTCTAGTTGTATTCAGGTAGGAGTATTTCCTGCTGGTTTATTTCCTCTACCATAGCGGGTGTGCACAAGAAAGTATTTGCTACTGTTGTCATGGTAATTTAGGACGTTGTCTGACAGTTAACAAAGGAAAACAATCCCACAAAGTTGTTTGTTCTGCTCACGTTTCTGCTCTCACTGTGAAGTGTCTGGAGTCGTACAAACAAAATATCAACATGCCACATTCCAGGTCGTCAGGTCAAAGTCGGGCTGTGGTCGGCTGTCGTACCCCCCCGTACACCGCAAGACAAACCACGCCTGATTTGACTGAAAGTCGGCCCAGCTTCACAGTGAGTCTGGCAACTCAGAAAACATGGCTGAATCAGAGAAAAATCACACAGTGTATACCCGGCTTAACAGAGGGGGCGCAGACTGAGACCGGGACATGGGGGCTCCGCTGTGCTAACGGAGGGGGCGCAGACTGAGACCGGGACATGGGGGCTCCGCTGTGCTAACGGAGGGGTGCAGACTGAGACCGGGACATGGGGGCTCCGCTGTGCTAACGGAGGGGTGCAGACTGAGACCGGGACATGGGGGCTCCGCTGTGCTAACGGAGGGGTGCAGACTGAGACCGGGACATGGGGGCTCCGCTGTGCTAACGGAGGGGTGCAGACTGAGACCGGGACATCGGAGGCTCTGCTTTGGCGTACTTATTAGATTAGATGATGGCTATGAGCTGAAGAGGGCTTCAGGGTAAAAAGGTCATCTAAAATAAGCCGTGAAATAAAATCTAGAGATTTAACAAAATGCATGAGTTTGATGGTTTCATCACTATCGTTGTCTGAGGAAATCTGAGATAATACTGATGTTTTAAACAACAGATTAGCTGATGGTTGGTGCCAGTGTTCAGTCAATACTCCTCTGGTGTGAGGCCAACCTTTTCTCTCATGTCTGACCGTGGAGTCTGACCAGGGTTGATCCAAACGTTGTCTTTCTCTGATTTTCAGCTGGTGGCTCCGTGCCAGCATTGAAGTGACAGGACAACAGACAAACATCTGTTAGTAAATCAGGTTAGACCACACATTTATCCATGGATGTTCACAGGGTGGACACTGGTGTTAAACCACTGCATCCACCTCTTGGCCCAGACTAATCAAGGCCTGACTGGCATTATCACATGAAGGATAAAGGACCCGTGCTCCTGTGATGACCTAAGAGGACTTTATCAGTGCAAACAGAGCCTGTGGATTCACAGAGACATTTAAAGGCATGAAAATGAGCTGAATAAACCCAGGAGGTTAAAACATCCATATCACCAAACACAAATTAAAAATGTATAGCAGAAATGTCAGCCTTCTGAGGAGTATTTTCATTCATAAAGACTTTTTCAGAGCTGCATTCTCATGAAAGTCCTGCAGCTCTGCTGGTGTCATGGCGCCTCTCAGTCCATGGTCCTGCTGGGGTGTTTGAAGCCAAGGTTCTCTGACAGCAGCCTCCCCTGTCAGCAGTGACCTGCTGGGGTTTGGCCTTCATGTGGAGGGTGAGAGTGATTGTCTCCTGGACATTTGTCCAGTCAGCAGTCTTCCTGGTGATTGTGGTTGTGTGCCAGAACCAGAGTCAGAGAGCGAGGGCTCAGGAAAACCACGTAGTTTTTACCTCCTGAAATAAGGGACCTTACACTCCTGTGGAGAGCATGTATGGGGATGTTTAATTGATCTGGTATCAGAATGACACTGATTACCTTTAGAGGTTCTTTATCAGATGGATAGACTGCTCCTCATGCACACCGGTCTGACCTTGTGTTTAATGTGCTCCTCACAGATGACAGTGGGCAGTTACAGGCCAGCCTGCTTCCCCGCAGCCTCCTGATGATGCATCGCTGGTATGTTACATCCTCTGAACTGGCGGGAAAGCTCCTGCTCATATATCCTCTCTGACAGAAAGCCTACAGGAAGCTTTATAACAATATATGAGAGCAACACTGCTGGCTGCTGACCCTAACCCTGATACTTCCAGTTTCAGACTGTGTATTGGTGGACGTGAGCATTTTTCTCTCCCTTTATAGAAATCCAATTATTTGATTGTGTTGTGGGAATTTCACCTCAGCTTTAACACATGGATTCTAACATCACATTACACATGCAATAGTAAAAGGTTACTATCTGAATGAGAGCTTTAGTGGGGCAAGGAGAGGTGATACTGGGAGAAGAGGGTGAAGACCACTGTGGATTTAACCTCAGAAACAAACAGAGAGACAGGAAACAGGAAACACAGGCGGAGGGGACACTGGGGAAACCGGTAGGCCTGGGCCATGACAGCTAATAGGAATTTGATCTGAGCTTAATGTTAGGTAGAGGAGGCTGTCATCTAGAACAGCCTCATGTGTACTGTCTACGGGGGGGCTTTGTGGAGAGCTGCTGTAATGTCGTCATCAGTTATATCAGAAACTTTGATTCTGTGAAGAGAAATTCATCAGATTTAGTTTTATGCTCTGTTCTTGTGGAGGAGTCATCGTTAGAATGAGAGCAGCTTTAAGACAGGAAGTGGACAGGAAGTAAAACCGTCTGAGAACTTCAAGACATGCAGTTTTATGAAGAACCACTTTATGTTAAAGTATTTAAAAACTGCTGTAGTAACAGGAAAAATGAGCTTTTAACTGTGAGCAACCAGGAAATAATGAATAACTCACTTCTAGTGAACCAGAGAATAAAGACGCAACAATGTTGGCAGGATCAGTGGTATTGATCCAGGTGTAGATCAGACTTTAAGTTACAGCAGGATCAGTGGTATTGATCCAGGTGTAGATCAGACTTTAAGTTACAGCAGGATCAGTGGTATTGATCCAGGTGTAGATCAGACTTTTAGTTACAGCAGGATCAGTGGTATTGATCCAGGTGTAGATCAGACTTTTAGTTACAGCAGGATCAGTGGTATTGATCCAGGTGTAGATCAGACTCTTAGTTACAGCAGGATCAGTGGTATTGATCCAGGTGTAGATCAGACTTTTAGTTACAGCAGGATCAGTGGTATTGATCCAGGTGTAGATCAGACTTTAAGTTACAGCAGGATCAGTGGTATTGATCCAGGTGTAGATCAGACTTTAAGTCACAGCAGGATCAGTGGTATTGATCCAGGTGTAGATCAGACTTTTAGTTACAGCAGGATCAGTGGTATTGATCCAGGTGTAGATCAGACTCTAAGTCACAGCAGGATCAGTGGTATTGATCCAGGTGTAGATCAGACTTTAAGTCATAGCAGGATCAGTGGTATTGATCCAGGTGTAGATCAGACTTTAAGTTACAGCAGGATCAGTGGTATTGATCCAGGTGTAGATCAGACTTTAAGTTACAGCAGGATCAGTGGTATTGATCCAGGTGTAGATCAGACTCTAAGTCACAGCAGGATCAGTGGTATTGATCCAGGTGTAGATCAGACTCTAAGTCACAGCAGGATCAGTGGTATTGATCCAGGTGTAGATCAGACTTTAAGTTACAGCAGGATCAGTGGTATTGATCCAGGTGTAGATCAGACTTTAAGTTACAGCAGGATCAGTGGTATTGATCCAGGTGTAGATCAGACTTTAAGTTACAGCAGGATCAGTGGTATTGATCCAGGTGTAGATCAGACTCTAAGTCACAGCAGGATCAGTGGTATTGATCCAGGTGTAGATCAGACTTTATGTCACAGCAGGATCAGTGGTATTGATCCAGGTGTAGATCAGACTCTAAGTCACAGCAGGATCAGTGGTATTGATCCAGGTGTAGATCAGACTCTAAGTCACAGCAGGATCAGTGGTATTGATCCAGGTGTAGATCAGACTCTAAGTCACAGCAGGATCAGTGGTATTGATCCAGGTGTAGATCAGACTTTAAGTCACAGCAGGATCAGTGGTATTGATCCAGGTGTAGATCAGACTCTTAGTTACAGCAGGATCAGTGGTATTGATCCAGGTGTAGATCAGACTTTAAGTCACAGCAGGATCAGTGGTATTGATCCAGGTGTAGATCAGACTCTAAGTCACAGCAGGATCAGTGGTATTGATCCAGGTGTAGATCAGACTCTAAGTCACAGCAGGATCAGTGGTATTGATCCAGGTGTAGATCAGACTTTAAGTCACAGCAGGATCAGTGGTATTGATCCAGGTGTAGATCAGACTCTAAGTCACAGCAGGATCAGTGGTATTGATCCAGGTGTAGATCAGACTCTTAGTTACAGCAGGATCAGTGGTATTGATCCAGGTGTAGATCAGACTCTAAGTCACAGCAGGATCAGTGGTATTGATCCAGGTGTAGATCAGACTTTAAGTTACAGCAGGATCAGTGGTATTGATCCAGGTGTAGATCAGACTTTAAGTCACAGCAGGATCAGTGGTATTGATCCAGGTGTAGATCAGACTCTTAGTTACAGCAGGATCAGTGGTATTGATCCAGGTGTAGATCAGACTCTAAGTCACAGCAGGATCAGTGGTATTGATCCAGGTGTAGTTTAGGGGTTACAGGTATCAGTAATCCACCTTTACTTTTATCGAGTTAATTTCCACCTTCATTTGAGTAACGGTTAAAGATAACCTCATAACTATGCCAGTGTTTGTGCTCTTGTAAATGTATTTGTAGATTATTATTATGTAGATATCTTGTAACAAACAGTGAGACTCATTTGAATGGTGTTGTGAGGATGGGGTTCAGAGAGCCGGTAGAAATTTGAGATTGCGTATGACTCTCTGAGGATCCCTCATGGTAACAGGTTTAAAAGTGTGCAGAATGATGAGTAAGGACGGTTGGAGTTTCTGTTGTGTAACTGTAAGGTGTTCCATCTGATGATAGAAATGTTTTCTTTGAATTAAGCGGTGAACTCATTACACTACGCAGGAGTGGATCTGGTGGGATCAACTGTAGAGAACAGGTACCGGGAATTATTTTTGTTTTCATTTATAATTTTTTACTGTGCTGCTGTCTCTACAGTTTCATTTCTTTACTGTAGGCTGCAAGTACATGTTAATAAATTTCATAATTTACCTGAAGTTTGTTTTCTGCCATTTACATTCAGCCATTCTACAAGATTGTTTTAACTTCCTCACGCTTTCCCCATCTCTCCAAGGAGCCTTTGTTTTCCTCTTTAGTACCTTTTTCTATTTATTGGAGCAATATTGTCAATGATGTGACCCACAATATAGTTAAAATTGTCCACCATGTCACTGCATGATGGCATAATGGGCAGATTATGTCACATATATTCTTGAGTAAACATATTTGCAGTATTTTCACTAATGGAGCGCTTATTTGCAGTTGTGACCACAGTCATTTCTGGTTGTGCGGGTCATATTGAAGACGATGCAAAAATGGTCTGAGATCAACATCCAGAATATCAGTGATTGTTATTGCTATATCGAGGCCTTCTGATAAACTCAGATCATAATCAGACTTCTGCTTTAACCCTTAGCCACAGAGAGAACCCAGTCTTCCTCTGTAGCTAGCTTCATGCTCTGAATAAAAATGTAATATTCCTACCATTCTTCTGTATTGTGCATTAAAATGTGACTTTGTCAAATCATGGGAAAGTCCTTAACTTTCTCCACGTACCGAGACTGCAAAGAGGACAACTGTCAGAGAACCAGGCAGAAGATTTGTTATTTAATGAGGTAAGATGACACCTGAGCTCATTATTTCAGTCTAGTTTCACCTCATCACATTTATTTCTGCCTGAATCAGCTGATTTATCTACAACTCCTCTTCACACTTCAACATCTAATCACCATACAGATGGAGGAACAGGAAGTTTTCGTCCTCACAGTGCTCCTTCCTGTGTTTTATTTTTAAATTCAGGTTTGAATTGGTGTTAATCCTAAACTCAGGTTTAATCCCGTCACTAACCCTAAGTTTGAAGTCAAACACTGCTGCAGAGTGGGTTCACAACATCAGAACTATACAACAGTAGCATTAACGTCCTGCACCACAACACCAGGATACAGAGACATGAGTCACGAATTCACTAGTTTTAAAGGGTCAGTCTGTAGTTTAATGGAAAGTGCTATGGATCCACCTTCACCATGTCGTCATGTTCACAGGTACTGGATAGTCACATTCCCTGCAGAGTTCAACTTGGACTTGGGTCTGATCCAGATTACAGAAGAGTTCAGAGACATGACTGGTCAGCTGGGTTGTGAAGAGCATTTCAAGTTCCTGGACATCTCCACAATGTAAGACCAGATCATATGGACACTGCGTAGGAACTTATAATATACATTAAAGCATGCCAACACCGTTCTGGTGTAACGTTAACATGCATCTACATTTAGGTGTCCATAAAATAACCTGAATCTATGAAGAGTCAATGCATGAAGCAGGACAGGCACCTCTGGGACAGCTCAGAGTCCATGCTGAGGAATAAAACACAAATAAATAGCCTTAACAATATCCTATACTGATCAATCATGATATTCTATAACAATATCCTATACTGATCAATCATGATATTCTATAACAATATCCTATACTGATCAATCATGATATTCTATAACAATATCCTATACTGATCAATCATGATATTCTATAACAATATCCTATACTGATCAATCATGATATTCTATAACAATATCCTAGAGTGATCAATCATGATACTCTATAATAATATCCTATAGTGATCAATCACAATACTCTATAATAATATCCTATAGTGATCAATCATGGTACTCTATAATAATATCCTATAGTGATCAATCACAATACTCTATAATAATATCCTATAGTGATCAATCACAATACTCTATAATAATATCCTATACTGATCAATCATGATATTCTATAACAATATCCTATAGTGATCAATCATGATACTCTATAATAATATCCTATAGTGATCAATCATGATACTCTATAATAATATCCTATAGTGATCAATCATGATACTCTATAATAATATCCTATAGTGATCAATCACAATACTCTATAATAATATCCTATACTGATCAATCATGATATTCTATAACAATATCCTATACTGATCAATCATGATATTCTATAACAATATCCTATAGTGATCAATCATGATACTCTATAACAATATCCTATAGTGATCAATCACAATACTCTATAATAATATCCTATAGTGATCAATAATGGTACTCTATAATAATATCCTATAGTGATCAATCACAATACTCTATAATAATATCCTATAGTGATCAATCATGGTACTCTATAATAATATCCTATAGTGATCAATCATGATACTCTATAATAATATCCTATAGTGATCAATCACAATACTCTATAATAATATCCTATAGTGATCAATCATGGTACTCTATAATAATATCCTATAGTGATCAATCACAATACTCTATAATAATATCCTATAGTGATCAATAATGGTACTCTATAATAATATCCTATAGTGATCAATCACAATACTCTATAATAATATCCTATAGTGATCAATCATGGTACTCTATAATAATATCCTATAGTGATCAATCACAATACTCTATAATAATATCCTATAGTGATCAATCATGGTACTCTATAATAATATCCTATAGTGATCAATCACAATACTCTATAATAATATCCTATAGTGATCAATCACAATACTCTATAATAATATCCTATACTGATCAATCATGATATTCTATAACAATATCCTATAGTGATCAATCATGATACTCTATAATAATATCCTATAGTGATCAATCATGATACTCTATAATAATATCCTATAGTGATCAATCATGGTACTCTATAATAATATCCTATAGTGATCAATCACAATACTCTATAATAATATCCTATACTGATCAATCATGATATTCTATAACAATATCCTATACTGATCAATCATGATATTCTATAACAATATCCTATAGTGATCAATCATGATACTCTATAACAATATCCTATAGTGATCAATCACAATACTCTATAATAATATCCTATAGTGATCAATAATGGTACTCTATAATAATATCCTATAGTGATCAATCACAATACTCTATAATAATATCCTATAGTGATCAATCATGGTACTCTATAATAATATCCTATAGTGATCAATCATGATACTCTATAATAATATCCTATAGTGATCAATCACAATACTCTATAATAATATCCTATAGTGATCAATCATGGTACTCTATAATAATATCCTATAGTGATCAATCACAATACTCTATAATAATATCCTATAGTGATCAATAATGGTACTCTATAATAATATCCTATAGTGATCAATCACAATACTCTATAATAATATCCTATAGTGATCAATCATGGTACTCTATAATAATATCCTATAGTGATCAATCACAATACTCTATAATAATATCCTATAGTGATCAATCATGGTACTCTATAATAATATCCTATAGTGATCAATCATGGTACTCTATAATAATATCCTATAGTGATCAATAATGTTACTCTATAATAATATCCTATAGTGATCAATCACAATACTCTATAATAATATCCTATAGTGATCAATCATGGTACTCTATAATAATATCCTATAGTGATCAATCATGTTACTCTATAATAATATCCTATAGTGATCAATCACAATACTCTATAATAATATCCTATAGTGATCAATAATGTTACTCTATAATAATATCCTATAGTGATCAATCACAATACTCTATAATAATATCCTATAGTGATCAATCATGGTACTCTATAATAATATCCTATAGTGATCAATCATGGTACTCTATAATAATATCCTATAGTGATCAATCACAATACTCTATAATAATATCCTATAGTGATCAATCACAATACTCTATAATAATATCCTATAGTGATCAATAATGTTACTCTATAATAATATCCTATAGTGATCAATCACAATACTCTATAATAATATCCTATAGTGATCAATCATGGTACTCTATAATAATATCCTATAGTGATCAATCATGGTACTCTATAATAATATCCTATAGTGATCAATAATGTTACTCTATAATAATATCCTATAGTGATCAATCACAATACTCTATAATAATATCCTATAGTGATCAATCATGGTACTCTATAATAATATCCTATAGTGATCAATCACAATACTCTATAATAATATCCTATAGTGATCAATCACAATACTCTATAATAATATCCTATAGTGATCAATTTTGGTACTCTATAATAATATCCTATAGTGATCAATAATGTTACTCTATAATAATATCCTATAGTGATCAATCACAATACTCTATAATAATATCCTATAGTGATCAATAATGTTACTCTATAATAATATCCTATAGTGATCAATCACAATACTCTATAATAATATCCTATAGTGATCAATAATGTTACTCTATAATAATATCCTATAGTGATCAATCACAATACTCTATAATAATATCCTATAGTGATCAATAATGTTACTCTATAATAATATCCTATAGTGATCAATCACAATACTCTATAATAATATCCTATAGTGATCAATCATGGTACTCTATAATAATATCCTATAGTGATCAATAATGGTACTCTATAATAATATCCTATAGTGATCAATCACAATACTCTATAATAATATCCTATAGTGATCAATAATGTTACTCTATAATAATATCCTATAGTGATCAATCACAATACTCTATAATAATATCCTATAGTGATCAATCATGGTACTCTATAATAATATCCTATAGTGATCAATAATGTTACTCTATAATAATATCCTATAGTGATCAATCACAATACTCTATAATAATATCCTATAGTGATCAATAATGTTACTCTATAATAATATCCTATAGTGATCAATCACAATACTCTATAATAATATCCTATAGTGATCAATCACAATACTCTATAATAATATCCTATAGTGATCAATCATGGTACTCTATAATAATATCCTATAGTAATCAATCACAATACTCTATAATAATATCCTATAGTGATCAATCATGGTACTCTATAATAATATCCTATAGTGATCAATTTTGGTACTCTATAATAATATCCTATAGTGATCAATCACAATACTCTATAATAATATCCTATAGTAATCAATCACAATACTCTATAATAATATCCTATAGTGATCAATAATGTTACTCTATAATAATATCCTATAGTGATCAATAATGTTACTCTATAATAATATCCTATAGTGATCAATAAAGGTACTCTATAATAATATCCTATAGTGATCAATAATGGTACTCTATAATAATATCCTATAGTGATCAATAATAGTACTCTATAATAATATCCTATAGTGATCAATAATGTTACTCTATAATAATATCCTATAGTGATCAATAATGTTACTCTATAATAATATCCTATAGTGATCAATCATGGTACTCTATAATAATATCCTATAGTGATCAATCATGGTACTCTATAATAATATCCTATAGTGATCAATAATGGTACTCTATAATAATATCCTATAGTGATCAATAATGTTACTCTATAATAATATCCTATAGTGATCAATAATGTTACTCTATAATAATATCCTATAGTGATCAATCATGGTACTCTATAATAATATCCTATAGTGATCAATCATGGTACTCTATAATAATATCCTATAGTGATCAATAATGGTACTCTATAATAATATCCTATAGTGATCAATCATGGTACTCTATAATAATATCCTATAGTGATCAATAATGTTACTCTATAATAATATCCTATAGTGATCAATCATGGTACTCTATAATAATATCCTATAGTGATCAATAATGTTACTCTATAATAATATCCTATAGTGATCAATAATGTTACTCTATAATAATATCCTATAGTGATCAATAATGGTACTCTATAATAATATCCTTTAGTGATCAATAATGTTACTCTATAATAATATCCTATAGTGATCAATTTCGGTACTCTATAATAATATCCTATAGTGATCAATCATGGTACTCTATAATAATATCCTATAGTGATCAATCATGGTACTCTATAATAATATCCTATAGTGATCAATAATGGTACTCTATAATAATATCCTATAGTGATCAATTTCGGTACTCTATAATAATATCCTATAGTGATCAATCATGGTACTCTATAATAATATCCTATAGTGATCAATCATGGTACTCTATAATAATATCCTATAGTGATCAATAATGGTACTCTATAATAATATCCTATAGTGATCAATTTCGGTACTCTATAATAATATCCTATAGTGATCAATCATGGTACTCTATAATAATATCCTATAGTGATCAATAATGGTACTCTATAATAATATCCTATAGTGATCAATAATGGTACTCTATAATAATATCCTTTAGTGATCAATAATGTTACTCTATAATAATATCCTATAGTGATCAATTTCGGTACTCTATAATAATATCCTATAGTGATCAATTTCGGTACTCTATAATAATATCCTATAGTGATCAATAATGGTACTCTATAATAATATCCTATAGTGATCAATTTCGGTACTCTATAATAATATCCTATAGTGATCAATCATGGTACTCTATAATAATATCCTATAGTGATCAATCATGGTACTCTATAATAATATCCTATAGTGATCAATCATGGTACTCTATAATAATATTCTATAGTGATGGTATAGTGGAGCTGAGATCTGACAGTATGTAAGTGAATGTGAAAGGACTGGTGGATGTCCAATAGACCAGTTAAACCTGTGGGTAGAGGGGACTGGTGGATGTCCCATAGACCAGTTAAACCTGTGGGTAGAGGGGACTGGTGGATGTCCCATAGACCAGTTAAACCTGTGGGTAGAGGGGTCTGGTGGATGTCCCATAGACCAGTTAAACCTGTGGGTAGAGGGGACTGGTGGATGTCCCATAGACCAGTTAAACCTGTGGGTAGAGGGGACTGGTGGATGTCCCATAGACCAGTTAAACCTGTGGGTAGAGGGGACTGGTGGATGTCCCATAGACCAGTTAAACCTGTGGGTAGAGGGGTGTGGTGGATGTCCCATAGACCAGTTAAACCTGTGGGTAGAGGGGTGTGGTGGATGTCCCATAGACCAGTTAAACCTGTGGGTAGAGGGGACTGGTGGATGTCCCATAGACCAGTTAAACCTGTGGGTAGAGGGGTGTGGTGGATGTCCCATAGACCAGTTAAACCTGTGGGTAGAGGGGTGTGGTGGATGTCCCATAGACCAGTTAAACCTGTGGGTAGAGGGGTCTGGTGGATGTCCCATAGACCAGTTAAACCTGTGGGTAGAGGGGTCTGGTGGATCCTATAGAGGGGAGTCAACAGGAGGCAGATTTACTGGTGGATCAGGATTTAGACAGAGAAGTCTAGATGGAGATTATTGTGGACATTGTTTTGTTGATCTGGTTTTGCACCCTTAGTGTGGTTTCTGTGCTGTTGTGGGTCTCCTGGTCTGATGGTGGCTCTCCCCTTTGACCTGCTGTCCTTGTAGTCCATCGTACGACTGGATGCGTAAGCTGACCCAGAGGAAGAAGCAGGCTAAGAAAGGGAAAGCCTCGCTGCTGTTCGACCACCTGGAGCCCATGGAGCTGGCTGAACATCTCACCTTCCTGGAGTTCAAGTCCATCCGGAGGATCTCGGTACGTCTGTTTGATCCTTCACCTCAGCCTGACTCTTTGACATGGTTAATGCTGCAGTTTGTGCTGTAAACTGTCAGTTAACAGAGCTTATTTTCAGCTGTTAGTCCAGGGGTGTCAAACTCAAGGTCTGGGGGGCCAAATCCGGCCCGTGGTACAGTTAAACCCAGCCCACAAGATCAGATGATATTTTAATGAGAACAGGCCCAGCAGTACGAGGCCTGCAGGTTCTCTCCTGTGTTCCTCCATGATTTTAAATATCCTTGTCAAGCCATAGAAATGCTAAAAGAGTAGAAATAATCATTGATAGAGAGGCAGACATGTGGAAAAGAATGACTGAACAAAAACCTTTCTGCTGCTCTGGAGGTAGGCTAGAGCGCCATGGCCTCCAGAACTCTCTGCAGAGATCCTGCAGCTTTCATGGGGAGTTTTTTACAGGCGGTCACTGAGAAGAGTCTTCATCTCCCCAGGAGAAAAATGGTTCAAACATTAAACTGGAGCACTTTAAGAGACTAAATCTACTAAAATGTTTTCTCCTGAAACGGCATGGTCCTCTGTGAGCTACAGAGATGCACTGATGCTGGTTTCTGTGGTTTCCTGGTCTGACCTCCTGATAACAATTTAACAGTTTTTATTCTTTAGAAACTTTTATTTCAATCAGAAATCTTTTTAACTCTTTATTTAATAGGTGTTTGATTTCAGGTCCATAATCAGCACAGACTGACTGATAATACAATACTACCTGGGCCTGAACGTACAAACTGGTCATGTGACCTACATGGTCATCTCTGATTTCAATGCCAGCAGAAAACTGTGTTATTGTGATATTTTTAATGCTAAAAAAGAATTATTATTGTTATCCATGAATTTCACAATTTACTGATTTACAAAAAAAGTGAAAAATAGTAAAGCACATGAATATTTCTGATGAATGTGTCAGATTCTAGTTATTTACTGTCATTCCTGAACAGAAAATGAGTTTTAGTGCTTGAATGTTATGCTTTATTCATTTCTGACTTCTCAGAGGAGCCCAGTGAGCCGGCTCAAATTTGGGTGAATTCGGTTTGAAATTCCTCATTCCTGTTCAAAATGGTAAAACGTTTTTAGTTTTAGACATTTTTTTGAAAGATTTCAACAATATTGATGTTGTCTCGTTTTAATGTCAGGTGGTCTAATAAATCTGTTAAGCACTGTAAAAGTTAGAGGGCAGCCAGTCAGCATCCACGAACACTCACTGAAACTACATGAATGTCATGGGCTACTGCAGGCCTGTACACCATCAGATATCTCTATTTATGTGGTGTGTGTGTGTGTGTGTGTGTGTGTGTGTGTTGAAGGCTGTACTTCTCTCATCATTTAGCTTTTTATTTTTGTACCTGGCAGGCTCCAGTTCATTTAAATAATTCAAATACTAAATAGTGAGAACTCAAATACAAACAGCACAGAGTAAAAGTAAAATCTAGGTTATACAGTGATACTATTACTCTTATAGTTGGTATGTTGTTAAATTTAGGCTATATGTGACCGAAGCCAGATAAAGTTCCTGCAAGTCGACATTCCGGTGGTTGAGAAAAATGGCTACAAAGTCGTTTTCTTCAAAATGATCATTTTTAGTTTTTTCTCATTTTATGCAAGTCCGACATTTAAACTATTCATTCGATGAAAAAAGTAACACAAATGTGATATTTAAAAGCATTAATTTTGTGTTTAAAAATGCCCTCTTTAAGTAGTTTCTGCGGGGAGATTGAGGGGAGGGGAAAGCGAAACTGCTGGGTGATAATTGGCCGCTCAGTCTGCCATTGTTCCCAGTTTCGCCCATTGAGATGGACAATAACAAACACCGCATGGCTCAAACGCCACCCCCGTCGTAACTACAGCTGTTTCTAGATATCACCTTTAACAACAAGACTCAAGATGAACCCTGCAGCGAAGAAAAGTAGAAGAGACGATGAAGAAGCAGCAAGAATTATCAACAGACTTGGGACAACTTCAGGATCACTCGACAGTGAAAGTTTGATGATGGTGGATTTCCTGTGGGAATATTTTGATGAGCGTCACCAGTCTGATCCAGAAGCTTGGTTTGGGTGGACTTTATGTAAATGTGGCTCTGTTGTTCACGCCCATCACCTGGCCTGCCTGAAGGTAGGAGAAGTCCTGAAACTTTGAGCCTGGTTTTTTCTGAACAAACAGGAACTAGAAGTTAACATTCAAATGAGCATATCTTTGTGAAACATGATCAGATTAAGGTGTGTGATAGACCGTTTGAAAGCTTGGAATCTACGCTTTCATAATGTGTAAAAAACTCAAAAATGACCTCGGATGACTTGGAGGAGTTTTTACCAGCTTTGGTCACAAATAAGTTCCATTATCATTGCCACAGAAAAGCTCTGTGGTCATTACATAGTTTAAAGTGGATCAGAGGCCAGTATTGTTTGTTTAACATCAGTGTGTATGGTACGAGGATAATCCTGTCCTGGGTGGGACTGCGGGCAGCACTTGACTTCTCACTCACCACGATTCTTTCTTTTTCTCCCCCTCTCATCCTCTTCCTGTTTGGTTTTTCCCCAAAAGAGAGCGAGGTTTGGGTAAGTTCTTCAACTCTGTGAACACAATAATCACCCGACACAGTCAGCGCGGAGTAACATAAACGCTGTCCACAGCGGCGTTCTACCGACAACGTCAACATTTTTTTCATTCAAGTGGAACCAACATCAGTTACGTCAATATAATTTAACGTTAACGTTACGTTGAAGCACATTTTGGCGGGATCAGATGATGTTTATCTGGGGTGGGAGTAACGTTAAATGTAGAGTTAACTTCTACTGCGTTACCTTGGCTGGACTCTGTTGTAGCGGTCTGTACATTAGAAATCAGTGAGGGATAACCCTGAGGGATAAGGACCAAAAGGAGCAGCTCAGGACACCACCAGAGACCTTGAGTGTATCGACAAGACCCAGCTCCCTGGCATGCTGAAGCTATGGTGCCTTCAGTTTGGTCTCCAACCTTGACTGATGTGACCCCCGACCATCTACGGGGTACCAATCTCAGAAGTTGACAAACTCTGACAAGTAGAGGACCACCAAAGTTAGACTGGAGATGATGCTGACAGATCCCCATGTGTAGCTGAAATGGCTCACTCCCTGGTGACCGGGAGAAAGTGGACTCCAGCTGCAGCTACACCGGGGCCAAATCAGCCCCCGAGCACCAGGACATCACTGGCCATGTGCAAAATGGGAGAGGAGGCCTTGGACTTGGTGAGAGCAAACCACTCTGGTACAAAGCAACTCCAGTTCAGCAACAGGGTCTCGTGGTTGAGGAGGTGCACCGGCAAGGTCGGGCCGCAAGGCACACAAGGAAGGAAAGGACAGTGGATACGTTGGGAAGACGCTGAGAATGAAAGATCTCTTGGAAGGAGTTATGGGACATGGAAGCTCTTTGAGACCAGCTTCATCATCGGTGCCATTTATGAGGTCCTACCATCTCCTCAGAATCTCAGCCAGTAGTATGGAGAAGACCCCTCTGTCACATCTTGGTTGGCAGCAAGAGAAGCCTGACTCAAGGCCAATACACCTGATTGTGTCTGGCAGCTGCGCCGGAAGTAGACGGAGGTTTGTCAGTGCCCCCCCTCCTCTGTCCTCCCATTCTACTTCCTCAGGACATTTTGTCCACGAAGGGGAGAAGCCAACCAACGGCCACGCACCAACATCAGAGGGTTAGCCGACCTTGAGCAGAGACTCTGCTTCCCAATGGAAATCGCCACCACCAACCTCAGACCTGACCCTGTGCTCTGGTCCCCTTTGCCAGGTCGCTGTGGGCGAGGCCTACTAGAGGCTGAGCTGATGCAGAACTACGGGGCTGGAAAGCCAGTTTGTCCAGCTGAAGTTGGCTGCAGAGGATCTGTGGGCCAGTCAACCACAAGGCTTCTCAAGGTCAAAGGAATCCGAGGCCGGCCCATCGTCAAGCCAGCAAAGCCCTGTCCAGAGCTGCAGAGAGGGCCGGTCAGTGGCTGTGGATCAGGAGGAGACAACACCTGGGCTCCAAAATAACAGCATGCTAGCACTGGAAGGGGCTGGGGTGGAGGGGGTCCACACCTGAGGATGATGCTGTTGAGCCCTCTGGAGGTGTGTGGGCCTCCTCAACGAAACTCCAATGAAGGGGGGTGCCCACCTAAAGACACCAGTGAAGTCCTTAGCTCCTTCGGCCACTCGACCCCAAATGATGATGATGTCATCATCTGCCTCACAGGAGCTTCTCCAGGTTTATACAAGGATGGTGCCATCTGGTCTGGTTTGGTATGCAGCCAGGCGCAAGCGTGACTCAGGGAGGAGGACAGCCCTGCAGAGTCCCTGCAGTCTGGATCGTAACATCATACCCTGGGTTTTAAAAGCTGCTGTCTTTAGCTCACAAACACAGCAGTGGAGCTCTGTCCATCCGTAGAGAAGAAAATCTCTGAAATTTAGAATCCCACAGACCTTTTCTTCCTCTTTGACAGTTTTGGCAGCAACTCAAGGTGTACTGCTGTTGAAACAGCGCCACCACATGGGCGTAATACCACAATTTCAGTTAAAAATGGCATCCTCTTAATGCAATGTTGGTCAGAAAATATGTTTTCATGATGTCAGAGCTTTGAGAGCTGTAGGTGGTTTAACATGCAGGAAAGCCCTGGTCTGAGGACCTCAGAAACACCTGACCTGATGAATCTGTTTCACAAAGCTTCAGTAGGAAACATCTGAGAAAAGGCAGAGGCTTTGAAAAAAACTCGGAGTGTGATTGGATGAACGTTCTGTCTGTCACATCTCTACGGGCCAATCAGAGCAACAAACACGTGAGTAGCTGCTATCGAGCTGCGCGTGCGCAGCTACTGAGGAATAACGGTAACCATGGCGACTGTAGACATGTCAGTACTCAACTTTTGTGGTTTTTGAAAAGAAAACAACTCACTGCTGTTCTTTGTTCTTCTTTTACCAAAAAAATGTCAAGTTCTGATAAACTGGCGCTTTAGCAGCATCCACGCTAATCTCTTCCTCCATAACTGCACCAGCTCTCGCAGCTGTTTGTTTACGTCACGACTCTGCTGCGCCTGAAAGTACCGCCCCTTGTCGCTGATTGGTCCTATCACTGTCTAACCAGGCCCAACGGTTCAGACGGGAGCTCTGTAGATGGATTCAGCAGTGAGAAACAGGAAATGGGCGTATCCTATGCTTGGTTAATAAACACCCTTGTATGGAGCTAAATCCATGCCAAAAGTTTTTTATTGGACTGTGAAAGCAGCGCAGCATCACGGATTAGAACGGCGTCTTTTTCACCAGGGAAATGCTATTTTTAGAAGAGGTAGTTAGGAACGTATTCTAAATATCATAATGCAACAGTAGGGACATTAGACAGACGCTTTCATGTTTCAATGCAGTAAGTAGGCATAAGGTTAGCATGAACTGGCCGATGCTATTAGCGGCTGTTAGCGTTGTAGTCCTTAAAGTGTTCAGCTCAAACTTCAGTCTTCCGTCGTCACTGATGCAGCTGTGGAGAGCTGGGAAAACCAGGGTTTGAGCAAAAACACAGATATTATCAGGGACAGCTGAACACAACGTTAGCAGCGTTCACTGTCCAATAAGGAAACACTGCTCTTTAAGTATGGGTGACAACGTAACTGACATATTTCCTTAATGTTTCATAAATAAATAATTGCCAAGAGTTGTCTAAAACAGCTGTTCAAATCCCTTTAGGTGAATACAGTGTACAGACAGTGGAGAGTCATATCTCTCAAAGTTCCCACGTTTCCTGAAGGCAACATACTCAGGGAAGGCTCTGAGCCTTCTTTGGTATGCTGTCACTCACAATTCCACACCCTTCTCAGTCCAGGCCACGCCCCCCACGCCAGAACACGGCCAAAAGTTTGAACCAGAAAAAATACAATCTGAAAGGGAAAAAATCTGAAACAAAAAGAAGATTTAAGTGTGAAATAAAAAGGTTTTAATCTGAAAACATTTAACCTGCAACTGAAACAATAATATATTTAAAAGGAATCCTGCATGATCAGACAAGTTCATCTTGTTGGATAGATATCTGTGTGTCTCAAATGTATATTAAACTAAAATCCTCACTAAATATCCCACATATCTGCAGTTTGAGTACATTTCAGCTCATAAACTCACCAGGAGACCGCCATGTTTTCATCCGCGTCACGGAGTATGACGTCACGGTTCCGCAGCGCTCCTCTCCGTTTCTGAGCAGTAACCGTTTTTCAGACGGTCTTTCTGCTTGCAGCTGGTGCTGACATGAGCTCGCGGCGTGTTGGTTTTGTCTCCCTGCTGTCAAAGCTCTGTCATTCCTACAAAGTTTTACCTCAGTAAACCTCCGTCAAATGACTACATTGAGTGTATAGTGGAAGTGTGCCGGGGGCTTTTCAAAATAAAAGTATTGTGTACATAGAACGGAGTTTCTCTAAAGAAATGCTAAAGCGGACTTTTACTTTGAGAGGTGCAAACCGGAAGTCCGTTCGTATTGTGTTTATCTTTACCTGAACCGTGAGCAAACAGAGAGCCTCACAAAGAAGAGAAGTTTGGGTAACAACTTTATTAAACAGACGCATTTTAGCTCGTGGCCTTCATCTGGTTCATAAAGAAACTGATTTCAAACATTTTCTACCCGTGTGGACGTACATATTTGCTACAACAAGGTCAATATGGCTCTGTATTTATCATTTTCCTGTCTAGATGAACAGATAACTGCTCGTGGTGCAAATATAGAAGAGACCTCTAATTTTAGAATCCTCCATGCGTGAGATGTGCTGCGTTTCTGAGATCAGCCCTAACACTGGCTGCCAGTCTGAAACAGGATACTGCAGAGGATCACTGCGGAACTGCGACGTCACGGCGCCAGCGGGAACCAAACGGGACCAAAACATGGCGGTTTCCTGGTGAATTTATAAACTCAAATGACTCAAAATGCAGGTATCTTGTGAGTTTCTTAGTTCATCATGTATATGAGAGATGCAAATATCTATCCAACAAGATGAACTTGTCTGATCGTGCAGGGTTCCTTTGAAGAGTAAAAAATGAAAATAAATGATTTTAATTAAATAATCAAAAGTATTTTTAAATTTAATGAAGTCTTATTTTTAATATCAGCTCAGTGTTTTGTTTTATTTTTTAAATGTTTTAAAGAGTACACTCACACTAGTCCATCCGTACTGTGCCGTATTCTAACTGTGCTGAAGCCCATCTGACCCCCTCTCCTGTCCCCCCTTTGGCCCGCACTCACACTGCTCAGCGCGTCCAGGCCTGGGCACGGATACGTCACGCTCTGACATCATCACACGAAGCATCCATCTTTGATGACTCAGTATACATAAGTGTTGTTGTTTAGGCTGTAAAAGAGCAGCAGATTTATACGATATCTGATCTGACAGTGGAGTTATTCCAGCTGACCTGGGATCAGTAGCTACGTTAACTATACAGTGAGGAGAGAGAAAGCGGTTCATAGTGGAGAGTTATTGTTCACAGCATATAATCTGGAGCCTGATCAGAGTTCCAGGCACTTCTAATGAATAAAACCCCGACTTTTAACTGGTATGAGCCCCTACAGCCGCTCCTCTGCGTGTCGATATACTCTCTGAACCCCTGGAATTCTTTCAAGAACTGAGCCTTTTCTCTGCGTGTGGATGCCTGTCAGTGCTGCACCAAACAAGCTCTCATGTGTCTCAGGATTTAATGTTCAGATCAAAGATGTTTTTACCGTGACCAGAGCGATTTTAACCGTCTGATGAGAGCTGGAGGTGAAAACACCTCAGGATTAATAAACCATGTTCTGTCCAAACGTCAGCGATCAAGATCACATTTTCACTCCCTGGTGACATGAAACAGATTTAGAGGTAAGTTATTCAGTGGATGGTAGTTTGGTATTATAATTTTATAATCAGAGAGGTTAATTCAGCCGTGTGATTGGCCAGCACACACTTGTCCACATATTTGGCACTCTCCTTTGCGCACGGAGGATGAAAGGTGTTTGTTATCCTGTCAGCTGCTGTTTGGGACTAAAACAAGGGAAGAAGTTTTATTTCACAAACCAAAAAATCTCTCACAGTGGTTAAAGCCTGACTTTGCTAGAAACTGGTCAGAAATAAGGACTGGACTGGGATCCTGCTGTCTCTATCATGCAGCTGCTGCCTCTGCTCTGGGGCGGGTCCTGTTGTTGTTACTTCACGCTACGTCACATTCCCGCGCTTGTGCTCCTTCATTTGCATCCATGCTTAGGCCACAAAGCGTGCCGCGCCAAAGCACGGAACGATTGCACTCACACTGGCCCTACGTGCCGGACTTTAGGCTGAAACGAGCCCGGGCACGGTACGGATGGACTAGTGTGAGTGCGGCCTGAATTTAGGATCAAACCATCAACCTTCAGTTTCAAATGTTTTTTTCTCAGATTAACCACTAGTGGCATGGATTGAGCTCCCTACCCTTCATGGTGTATATCTTACCCATAATTCCCTACTCCCACCAGTTCACTGACTACCAGAGCTACGTGATCCACGGCTGCCTGGTGGACAACCCGACTCTGGAGCGCTCCATCACTCTGTTCAACGGCGTGTCCCAGTGGGTCCAGCTGATGGTCCTGAGCAAGCTAACACCTCAGACCCGTGCAGACGTCATCACCAAGTTCATCCACGTGGCTCAGGTAAGACAGAGGGCTGTCCTATTTACCTTCTGATATATATATATATATATATATATATATAAATATGGGGTTTATCAGGGTCCAGTCTCAGGGTTTATTAGGGTCCAGTCTCTGGGTTTATCAGGATCCAGTCTCTGGTTGTTCAGGGTCCAGTCTCTGGGTTTATCAGGGTCCAGTCTCTGGTTGTTCAGGGTCCAGTCTCTGGGTTTATCAGGGTCCAGTCTCTGGGTTTATCAGGGTCCAGTCTCTGGGTTTATCAGGTTCCAGTCTCTGGGTTTATTGGGGTCCAGTCTCTGGGTTTATCAGGTTCCAGTCTCTGGGTTTATCAGCTTCCAGTCTCTGGGTTTATCAGGGTCCAGTCTCTGGGTTTATTAGGGTCCAGTCTCTGGGTTTATCAGGATCCAGTCTCTGGGTTTATTGGGGTCCAGTCTCTGGGTTTATTAGGGTCCAGTCTCTGGGTTTATTAGGGTCCAGTCTCTGGGTTTATTAGGGTCCAGTCTCTGGGTTTATTAGGGTCCAGTCTCTGGGTTTATCAGGATCCAGTCTCTGGGTTTATTGGGGTCCAGTCTCTGGGTTTATTAGGGTCCAGTCTCTGGGTTTATTAGGGTCCAGTCTCTGGGTTTATCAGGGTCCAGTCTCAGGGTTTATTAGGGTCCAGTCTCTGGGTTTATCAGGATCCAGTCTCTGGGTTTATTAGGGTCCAGTCTCTGGGTTTATCAGGATCCAGTCTCTGGGTTTATTGGGGTCCAGTCTCTGGGTTTATCAGGATCCAGTCTCTGGGTTTATCAGGGTCCGGTCTCTGGGTTTATTGGGGTCCAGTCTCTGGGTTTATCAGGGTCCAGTCTTTGGGTTTATTGGGGTCCATTCTCTGGGTTTATCAGGGTCCAGTCTCTGGGTTTATCAGGGTCCAGTCTCAGGGTTTATCGGGGTCCATTCTCTGGGTTTATCAGGGTCCAGTCTCTGGGTTTATCAGGGTCCAGTCTTTGGGTTTATTGGGGTCCAGTCTCTGGGTTTATCAGGGTCCAGTCTTTGGGTTTATTGGGGTCCATTCTCTGGGTTTATTGGGGTCCAGTCTCTGGGTTTATCAGGGTCCAGTCTTTGGGTTTATTGGGGTCCATTCTCTGGGTTTATCAGGGTCCAGTCTCTGGGTTTATTGGGGTCCATTCTCTGGGTTTATCAGGGTCCAGTCTCTGGGTTTATCGGGGTCCAGTCTCTGGGTTTATCAGGATCCAGTCTTTGGGTTTATCAGGTTCCAGTCTCTGGGTTTATCAGGGTCCAGTCACTGGGTGTATCAGCTTCCAGTCCCTGGGTTTATCAGGGTCCAGTCTCTGGGTTTATCAGGGTCCATTCTCAGGGTTTATCAGGGTCCAGTCTCTGGTTGTTCAGGGTCCAGTCTCTGGGTTTATCAGGGTCCAGTCTCTGGGTTTATCAGGGTCCAGTCTCTGGGTTTATCAGGTTCCAGTCTCTGGGTTTATCAGGGTCCAGTCTCTGGGTTTATCAGGGTCCAGTCTCTGGGTTTATCAGGGTCCAGTCTCTGGGTTTATCAGGGTCCAGTCTCTGGGTTTATCAGGGTCCAGTCTCTGGGTTTATCAGGGTCCAGTCTCTGGGTTTATCAGGGTCCAGTCTCTGGGTTTATCAGGGTCCAGTCTCTGGGTTTATCAGGGTCCAGTCTCTGGGTTTATCAGGGTCCAGTCTCAGGGTTTATCAGGGTCCAGTCTCTGGGTTTATCAGGGTCCAGTCTCTGGGTTTATCAGGGTCCAGTCTTTGGGTTTATTGGGGTCCAGTCTCTGGGTTTATCAGGGTCCAGTCTTTGGGTTTATTGGGGTCCATTCTCTGGGTTTATTGGGGTCCAGTCTCTGGGTTTATCAGGGTCCAGTCTTTGGGTTTATTGGGGTCCATTCTCTGGGTTTATCAGGGTCCAGTCTCTGGGTTTATTGGGGTCCATTCTCTGGGTTTATCAGGGTCCAGTCTCTGGGTTTATCAGGGTCCAGTCTCTGGGTTTATCAGGGTCCAGTCTCTGGGTTTATCAGGGTCCAGTCTCTGGGTTTATCAGGGTCCAGTCACTGGGTTTATCAGGGTCCAGTCTCTGGGTTTATCAGGGTCCAGTCTCTGGGTTTATCAGGGTCCATTCTCAGGGTTTATCAGGGTCCAGTCTCTGGTTGTTCAGGGTCCAGTCTCTGGGTTTATCAGGGTCCAGTCTCTGGGTTTATCAGGGTCCAGTCTCTGGGTTTATCAGGTTCCAGTCTCTGGGTTTATTGGGGTCCAGTCTCTGGGTTTATCAGGTTCCAGTCTCTGGGTTTATCAGCTTCCAGTCTCTGGGTTTATTGGGGTCCAGTCTCTGGGTTTATCAGGATCCAGTCTCTGGGTTTATCAGGTTCCAGTCTCTGGGTTTCTCAGGGTCCAGTCACTGGGTTTATCAGGTTCCAGTCTCTGGGTTTATCAGGGTCCAGTCTCTGGGTTTCTCAGGGTCCATTTTCAGGGTGTATCAGGGTCCAGTCTCTGGCTTTATTGGGGTCCAGTCACTGGGTTTATCAGGTTCCAGTCTCTGGGTTTATCAGGGTCCAGTCTCTGGGTTTATCAGGGTCCAGTCTTTGGGTTTATTGGGGTCCATTCTCTGGGTTTATCAGGGTCCAGTCTCTGGGTTTATTGGGGTCCATTCTCTGGGTTTATCAGGGTCCAGTCTCTGGGTTTATCAGGGTCCAGTCACTGGGTGTATCAGCTTCCAGTCCCTGGGTTTATCAGGGTCCAGTCTCTGGGTTTATCAGGGTCCATTCTCAGGGTTTATCAGGGTCCAGTCTCTGGTTGTTCAGGGTCCAGTCTCTGGGTTTATCAGGGTCCAGTCTCTGGGTTTATTGGGGTCCAGTCCCTGGGTTTATCAGGGTCCAGTCTCTGGGTTTATCAGGGTCCATTCTCAGGGTTTATCAGGGTCCAGTCTCTGGTTGTTCAGGGTCCATTTTCAGGGTGTATCAGGGTCCAGTCTCTGGCTTTATTGGGGTCCAGTCACTGGGTTTATCAGGTTCCAGTCTCTGGGTTTATCAGGGTCCAGTCTCTGGGTTTATCAGGGTCCAGTCTCTGGGTTTCTCAGGGTCCAGTCACTGGGTTTATCAGGTTCCAGTCTCTGGGTTTATCAGGGTCCAGTCTCTGGGTTTCTCAGGGTCCATTTTCAGGGTTTATCAGGGTCCAGTCTCTGGCTTTATTGGGGTCCAGTCACTGGGTTTATCAGGGTCCAGTCTCTGGGTTTATCAGGGTCCAGTCTCTGGGTTTTTTGGGGTCCAGTCTCTAGGTTTATCAGGATCCAGTCTCTGGGTTTATCAGGGTCCAGTCTCTGGGTTTATTAGGGTCCAGTCTCTGGGTTTATCAGGTTCCAGTCTCTGGATTTATCTGGGTCCAGTCTCTGGGTTTATCAGGGTCCATTCTCAGGGTTTATCAGGGTCCAGTCCCTGGGTTTATCTGGGTCCAGTCTCTGGGTTTATCAGGGTCCATTCTCAGGGTTTATCAGGTTCCAGTCTCTGGGTTTATCTGGGTCCAGTCTCTGGGTTTATCAGGGTCCAGTCACTGGGTTTATCTGGGTCCAGTCTCTGGGTTTATCAGGGTCCATTCTCAGGGTTTATCAGGGTCCAGTCCCTGGGTTTATTAGGGTCCATTCTGAGGGTTTATTGGGTCCCAGTCTCTGGGTTTATCAGGGTCCAGTCTTTGGGTTTATTGGGGTCCAGTCTCTGGGTTTATCAGGGTCCAGTCTCTGGGTGTTTGGGGTCCAGTCTCGGGGTTATCAGGGTCCAGTCTCTGGGTTTATCAGGGTCCAGTCTCTGGGTTTATCAGGGTCCAGTCTCTGGGTTTATCAGGGTCCAGTCACTGGGTTTATCAGGTTCCAGTCTCTGGGTTTTTCAGGGTCCAGTCTCTGGGTTTATCAGGGTCCATTCTCAGGGTTTATCAGGGTCCAGTCTCTGGCTTCATTGGGGTCTAGTCACTGGGTTTCTCAGGGTCCAGTCTCTGTGTTTATCAGGGTCCAGTCTCTGGGTTTATTGGGGTCCAGTCTCTGGGTTTCTCAAGATCCAGTCTCTGGGTTTTTCAGGGTCCAGTCTCTGGGTTTATCAGGATCCAGTCTCTGGGTTTATCAGGTTCCAGTCTCTGGGTTTATCAGGTTCCAGTCTCTGGGTTTATCAGGGTCCAGTCTCTGGGTTTATCGGGGTCCAGTCTCTGGGTTTATTAGGATCCAGTCTCTGGGTTTATCAGGTTCCAGTCTCTGGGTTTATCAGGGTCCAGTCACTGGGTTTATCAGGTTCCAGTCTCTGGGTTTATCAGGGTCCAGTCTCTGGGTTTATCAGGGTCCATTCTCAGGGTTTATCAGGGTCCAGTCTCTGGCTTCATTGGGGTCCAGTCACTGGGTTTCTCAGGGTCCAGTCTCTGGGTTTATCAGGGTCCAGTCTCTGGGTTTATCTGGGTCCAGTCTCTGGGTTTATCGGGGTCCAGTCTCTTGGTTTATCAGGTTCCAGTCTCTGGTTGTTCAGGGTCCAGTCTCTGGGTTTATCAGGGTCCAGTCTCTGGTTGTTCAGGGTCCAGTCTCTGGGTTTATCAGGGTCCAGTCTCTGGTTGTTCAGGGTCCAGTCTCTGGTTGTTCAGGGTCCAGTCCCTGGGTTTATCAGGGTCCAGTCTCTGGGTTCATCGGGGTCCAGTCTCTTGGTTTATCAGGGTCCAGCCTCTAGGTTTATCTGGGTCCAGTCTCTGGGTTTATCAGGGTCCAGTCTCTGGGTTTATCAGGGTCCAGTCTCTGGGTTTATCAGGGTCCAGTCTCTGGTTGTTCAGGGTCCAGTCCCTGGGTTTATCAGGGTCCAGTCTCTGGTTGTTCAGGGTCCAGTCTCTGGGTTTATCAGGGTCCAGTCTCTGGGTTTATCAGGGTCCAGTCTCTGGGTTTATCAGGGTCCAGTCTCTGGGTTTATCAGGGTCCATTCTCAGGGTTTCTCAGGGTCCAGTCTTTGGGTTTATCAGGGTCCAGTCTCTGGGTTTCTCAGGGTCCAGTCTCTGGGTTTATCAGGGTCCATTCTCAGGGTTTCTCAGGGTCCAGTCTCTGGGTTTATCAGGGTCCAGTCTCTGGGTTTATCAGGATCCAGTCTCTGGGTTTCTCAGGGTCCAGTCTCTGGGTTTATCAGGGTCCAGTCTCTGGGTTTCTCAGGGTCCAGTCTCTGGGTTTATCAGGGTCCAGTCTCTGGTTGTTCAGGGTCCAGTCTCTGGGTTTATCAGGGTCCAGTCTCTGGGTTTTTCAGGGTCCAGTCTCTGGGTTTATCAGGGTCCAGTCTCTGGGTTTCTCAGGGTCCAGTCTCTGGGTTTATCAGGGTCCAGTCTCTGGGTTTCTCAGGGTCCAGTCTCTGGGTTTATCAGGGTCCAGTCTCTGGTTGTTCAGGGTCCAGTCTCTGGGCTTATCAGGGTCCAGTCTCTGGGTTTATCAGGGTCCAGTCTCTGGTTGTTCAGGGTCCAGTCTCTGGGTTTATCAGGGTCCAGTCTCTGGGTTTATCAGGGTCCAGTCTCTGGGTTTATCAGGGTCCATTCTCAGGGTTTCTCAGGGTCCAGTCTCTGGGTTTATCAGGGTCCAGTCTCTGGGTTTATCAGGGTCCAGTCTCTGGGTTTATCAGGGTCCATTCTCAGGGTTTCTCAGGGTCCAGTCTCTGGGTTTCTCAGGGTCCAGTCTCTGGGTTTATCAGAGTCCAGTCTCAGGGTTTCTCAGGGTCCAGTCTTTGGGTTTATCAGGGTCCAGTCTCTGGGTTTATCAGGGTCCATTCTCAGGGTTTCTCAGGGTCCAGTCTCTGGGTTTCTCAGGGTCCAGTCTCTGGGTTTATCAGGGTCCATTCTCAGGGTTTCTCAGGGTCCAGTCTCTGGGTTTCTCAGGGTCCAGTCTCTGGGTTTATCAGGGTCCATTCTCAGTGTTTCTCAGGGTCCAGTCTCTGGGTTTATCAGGGTCCAGTCTCTGGGTTTATCAGAGTACAGTCTCTGGGTTTTTCAGGGTCCAGTCTCTGGGTTTATCAGGGTCCAGTCTCTGGGTTTTTCAGGGTCCAGTCTCTGGGTTTATCAGGGTCCAGTCTCTGGGTTTCTCAGGGTCCAGTCTCTGGGTTTATCAGGGTCCAGTCTCTGGGTTTCTCAGGGTCCAGTCTCTGGGTTTATCAGGGTCCAGTCTCTGGTTGTTCAGGGTCCAGTCTCTGGGTTTATCAGGGTCCAGTCTCTGGGTTTATCAGGGTCCATTCTCAGGGTTTCTCAGGGTCCAGTCTTTGGGTTTATCAGGGTCCAGTCTCTGGGTTTATCAGGGTCCAGTCTCTGGGTTTATCAGGGTCCATTCTCAGGGTTTCTCAGGGTCCAGTCTCTGGGTTTCTCAGGGTCCAGTCTCTGGGTTTATCAGAGTCCAGTCTCAGGGTTTCTCAGGGTCCAGTCTTTGGGTTTATCAGGGTCCAGTCTCTGGGTTTATCAGGGTCCATTCTCAGGGTTTCTCAGGGTCCAGTCTCTGGGTTTCTCAGGGTCCAGTCTCTGGGTTTATCAGGGTCCAGTCTCTGGGCTTATCAGGGTCCAGTCTCTGGGTTTATCAGGGTCCAGTCTCTGGTTGTTCAGGGTCCAGTCTCTGGGTTTATCAGGGTCCAGTCTCTGGGCTTATCAGGGTCCAGTCTCTGGGTTTATCAGGGTCCAGTCTCTGGTTGTTCAGGGTCCAGTCTCTGGGCTTATCAGGGTCCAGTCTCTGGGTTTATGTGTGTCCTCAGTCTAGAGTCATTCCCTGATCAGGAGTCTAAAGGTCCTGGCCATGCCTGTCACTAACATTATGGAAGCAACCAGAAAAGTCTGTGCTAGTGTTGGAGCTCTAACGCGATACTAATAATTCAGACCTGTTTCACTAGAAACTTCTGCAGCTGCAGAACTTCAACACTCTGATGGCGGTGGTGGGAGGACTGAGCCACAGCTCCATCTGTCGACTGAAGGAGACGCACTCTTATTTGGCTCCAGAAGTCGTGAAGGTAACCCAGAAAGGTCCTCCTGCAGTACTCAGCCTTATGCATGTAACTTTCTGATGCTTGGTTCAAAGATATCCTGCTGTCATTGGCTGAAATGTTTTATCTGATTCATCTGAGATGAAGGTGGCAATTATTTTGCTTTTGGAATAAAAATAAATAGTTCGGCTTTTTTGTATTACTAGTCATACCAAATAAATTGTTTTACCCCAACAACAAACCTAAAGCCGATGTTCCTCCTCCTCCAGACCTGGAGTGAGATGACAGAGCTGGTCTCTTCCAACAACAACTACTCGTGCTACCGAAAAGCCTTCAGTGAATGCCAGGGCTTCAAAGTCCCCATCCTGGGTGTGCACCTCAAAGACCTCATCGCTGTGCACGTGGTCTTCCCTGACTGGGTGGACGACGGTCACAAGGTGAACCTGGTGAAGATGCATCAGCTCTACATGACCTTCAATGAGCTGGTGTCGCTGCAGACTGCAGTGGCTCAAGTGGAACCCAACATGGACCTGGTCTACCTGCTAACGGTGAGAGATGGGCTACATGTTTACGACATGGAGAGACACAGCTGTTGTTGGCATCTCCCTCATTACCACAGAGTGCACAGTTGCTGCTTCCAGCACTGTCTAACTGAAGCAGCATGCCACAGGTCTCCTGCAGTCAGGTGTGTGTCCATGCTAGTCCATCTCAGTGCTGTGTCATCGCTGAGGCTATGAAGCTTAGATAGACAAGGTTGGCTGAACAAGACAATGGACTGGAGTAAGCACTGGTCAGCTTCTTACAAGCTGGTGAGAACTTAAACACCAGTCTGCAGATCAGAGGCTGAGCTAGTCATGTGACCATTCAGCCGGCTGTATAGCCCTGCACAGTGTCTATGCTGTAGCATATGCAGAAAGCCACGTAGACCCGAAACCTACACAGAGACCTTCTATGCATGTCTGCACAGTGGAAAAAACAGTCACTTCTACTTGCTAGCATCTGAAAGTACCAGAAATCCTCCATCCAGGTCTCTGAGTGATGAAAACTAGTGCAGAGCATTTCTCCATCTCTGAATCAGCAGCTGTATTCTCCCTGTCCACTGATGTCTCCAGTCTTAACTTTGGCAGCCATTTTAAATTTTAGTCTTAGTTTTAGTCTTTAAATGAAATGCATTTTAGTTTTAGTCACAGTTTAGTCTTTACTTTTAGTCTAACATTTATTCTCTTGTCTAAATACAAGTACAAATCATGGTAGTGTGTTCTCTGTCTAACCTGGGGTCCCTGCTTTCTACAGCTGAGAGGCAGAATACACCGCTTTCCACATTATTATACAAATGACATTTTTATCTTATTTTCCTAAATATTAATGCAAATGACAGAGTATTTTTCAAGTCATCAGCCATTAGAGTATAATTCAAATGTTTTTGAACAAACTTCATAATGATAACCATTATTTTATAAAAAATAAAAACCTCTAAAGTCACTGTTCCACATTATTAAGCAGGCCACAGGTTTCAGCAACATGGGAAAGAAAAAGGATTTCTGCTGCTGGAAAGCCTCAGATAGTGTAATGCCTTGGACAAGGAATGAAAACATGAGATATTTCAGGAAAACTTCAGTGTGATCATTGTACTGTGAAGACATTAGTGTCTGATTCAGAGCACAGACGGGTTCCTGCAGATAAAGACATAATGAGGAAGGTTTCTGACAGACAGATTCATCAGATTAAGAGAGCAGATGCTAAAATGTCATTACAAAGCAGCAAACAGGTATTTGAAGCTGCTGGTGCCTCTGGAGTCCCACCAACCTCAAGGTGTAGGATCCTCCAGGAGCTTGCAGTCGTGTATAAACCTACTATTCAGCCCCCCCTAACCAATGCTCACAAGCAGAAACGGTTGCAGTGGGCCCAGAAATACATGGAGACTCATTTTCAAACAGTCTGGTTGACTGATGAGTGCCGTGCAACCCTGGATGGTCCAGATGGAGGAGTAGTGGATGGTTGGTGGATGGCCGGGTGGTGAGGTCGGGACATCAACAAGGAGGGGGCGGAGTCATGTTCTGGGCTGGATTCATGAGGGGAGAGAGCTGGTAGACCCCTTTAGGGTCCCTGAAGGTGTGAAAATGACCTCGGCAAAGTATCTACAGTTTCTGACTGACCACTTTCTTCCATGGTACAAAAAGAAGAACCGTGCCCTCTGTAGCAAAATGATCTTCAATGCTCCATCTCACGCTGCAGAGAATCCCTCTGTGTCATTGGCTGCTATGGGCATAGAAGGAGAGAAACTCATGGTGTGGCCCCCATCCTCCCCTGACCTTTAACCCTGTTGAGAACCTTTGGAGCATCCTCAAGCTAAAGATCTATGAGGGTGGGAGGCAGTTCACATCAGAACAGCAGCTCTGGGAGGATATTCTGACATCCTGCAGAGAAATTCAAGCAGAAACTCTCCAAAAACTCACAAGTTCAATGGATGAAGAATAGTGAAGGTGATATCAGAGAAGGGCTCCTATGTTAACATGAACTTGTCCTGTTCAGATGTTTTTGATTGAAATAGCTTTGATTTCAGTGAATATGACCTCCTAATGCTGCAGATTCAACACATGAACATTTTCACTTCTTTATGACCTAGAAAATGTTCTGAGACTCTTTTAGTGCAGAATAATGTGGAACAGTGCATTTAACAATTCTTTTTTTTTTTTTTTTTTTTTAATAATGGTTATCATTATGAAGTTTGTTCAACAACATTTGAATTATTCTCTAACGGCTGATGACTAGAAAAATGCTCTTACTGTCATTTACATTAATATTTAGGAAAATAAGATAAAAATGTCATTTGCATAATAATGTGGAAAGCGGTGTAGATATAGATGTATTGTTTTAGACGGATTGACCCACAGTGGAAAAATATTACAGATATAGAAAGTCTGAAGAAAACTACATTACATTTTAGTCTAGTTTAAGTCATCACAGATCTATTTTTGTTAGTCTCAGTCTAGTTTTAGTCATCACAGATCTACTTTTGTTAGTGTTAGTCTTATAAAAAATGTTCCTAAGGCTTAGAAATTAAACATCAAATTAAAATTGCATTAGTTGCAGCACTAACGGTGGTATTACAGTTTTTCTCAGTTGCTTTGGTCCATTTCTTGAATCATCCTTGACATTTGCAAAACAGTAAGTGCATTTCTCAAACAATTCGTACAAATAGCAAAACACCATGGATTACCTGCAAAAGCCAGTCTCCTGCTCAGAATTCTTAGTCCATCTCTCTTAAGTAAATATCTGTGTGAATGAACGTGTCAGTCCATCAGAATGACTGTGTCACTGTACGGATTAGACAGCCAGACTGCTTAGTCATGTTGTCCCTATAACAGTGTAGTCTGGAGGGATGTTCTGATGTGAACTATGGATAAAGCTTTGATGACAGTTATTATAAACTGTAAGTTACACCTTAGTGTATGTGGGAGAGACTGGACAAGATTCACATTTATGCTTTTACTGTGATTGGTTGACAGGCCATGTCATTGTGATACAGAGAGGTAAAGAAAGCACTGCATAGCACTAAAAAAAAAAAAAAAAAAGTAGAAATGTGAATATAGAACAATCTCCATAGGGAAAACTGTACATGCAGTGCTGTAGGAATTACAGGGCAGTCTTCCTACACCTCCTGACCTTCCTCTCTGTTGGGCCACAAATTCTCATCCACGTCACAATGAGTATCTCCTCTGTCGATGCAGCGTGGAAAGAGTCTTTTAGAGCGTCTGCAGGTCTTTGCTGTGATGTCATCACACGCTGCATGCTTGGCAGCCAGAAGGTCATCTGTGTATGTGGCTGGCGATCATATACTTTCATCTCCATGCTGAGAAAATTCCTCAATCATCAAATTCTGCTCAATCAAATTCCTTGATCATTGGGTCAGGGTTAGGGTTGATCGAATGCTTCACACATTTCCCTTCGTTAGAGAAAGTCAAGATTCACCTGGGCGCAATTTACCAATTCAGGACAGATTTAGGAACAAAAGTCTAGTGATGCATGTAAAGGGGTGAGACTATTCAACAGAGACCATTATAACACATTTGATCAACATGACAGAAGCAACTGATAATGTAGGAAACAGCAGAGAACTGGACAGAATCATTGGCATCTTGTTCAAAGAAATGAGAAACTGCTGTTTTGATGTGCACGTGACACAATGACGTGAAGATTGAACGAGTAGTTCAGAGAATTTCAACTCTGATCTGGGGATGGACCAAAGCCCCTGAGAAAAACTGTAACATTAGAAACTGAAAACATTTCAGTGTTGGCAGTAATGTGTCCCTACAAAATCACAAAACCATCCATGTTTTCTGGATCAAGAGCAGAGTGCTTTTTGTTCATTTCAATCCCAGCTATGGAGAAAACCCTCTGACCTCATGGAGGTGTCCTGGGTCCACAGGTAACAGCCCGCCAGCTACTTGGACCGGGACATCACTCTTTAAATAGTGACTTTATCCCTGAAACACTAATGAGCTTTTTAATTTTGAATTATATTCCATGCCTGAAATTCTTTCCAAAAGCATATTCTTTACTGTTTGAGAGTTTTAGTTCACATGAAGTAACCATACCTTACGGTGGCCCTGAAGGCCAACAGGAAATAAATATTTCAAAAGCGCAAAATATATTTCACAATACACAAAAATATTTCACAAAACACAAAAACATTTCACAATACACAAATACATTTCACCGATCGCAAAATACATTTCATGAAACCGGAAAGGGTAGGACCATGGTGCTTGTTTGTGATTGGCTAAACCCAAGTCTGTCCGGCATCAGTCATTTATCATTTCCTGTTTATACTTCTTACCGCAATAGCCGAGCCAGCATGAAATTTCAAGTGTCTACCGGCATGGAAGAGGAACTTGAGTTGATAGCAGAATACTTCAACAAGGGAAATACATATAGTGTGATTCCTGATATGCTCTCCTCGTATCATGACATACACATTTCAGTTGGAAGCCTAAAATCGCGCTGAAAGTGTCGTGCCAAAAGAAGTACCGGTAGATTTGTATCCCCCTGCCGCCTTTGCCGAAGGAGCTGACTATCGACTATCAGGCGTAGATTTCGCCTCAGTGAATAAAAATGACAATAAAAGAATGTATAAAGCAGAAGATTAGTTTTGATCATCTGTTTTATTCTTCATTATCGTGTTTTTGTCAGTAATATCTTTTAAAATAAGATCTTTTAAGTAAACGTTTTGATTCTGCAGCTTGGTGCACACTCATTACGCTGAACTGAGAACGCATCTTTTTCCTCCTGCGTCCTGTCATTGTATTTTGGCGGCGTGTTGGTCATCAAATCTGGGTCCACGCTGCTGTACATGAGTAACAGACATATTTTCTTCATAACTTTTATCATCTTCTATTAGCGCTGTTTAGCGTCAAGCCGCTGACATGCACTCACCACTTCCCACTTCCGCCTCGAGGTATTTCAAAATAAAGGTCCTGCATAGCCATTTCACTGAATATTAACTTGTCTATTGACCAGTCTGAACAAGATTTATGTACAGAGAGATCAATTTCAGACCATTTATTTCAACACATCGTCCACTTCGACTGCATCCCACTCTAAACAAGTGTTTCACAGTGTAAAGAACTGTAAAAAACAAAGGAACATTTCATTGCAATCAAATATGTCATCTCTTCAGGGTGTATAAATGGTGCAAAGTGTATCCTCCCCCCCCAGGATGCTCAAATCATGAACTACCATCATAACATTCATTTTGTGTTCATTTCTGATCAAGCCTGATAATACTGGAGAGTTTGAACAGGTTAACTCACTTCTATGTCAAGTTACAGGGGATACAAATTATTTCAGGGCCAAATCTAGGCCTGATGTATTTGTTATCCCCCCTCTAATTTCAAGAGTAATGCTTCAAACTTCTCCAAAGTCCCAAATGTTATCAGTGGTGATGAGAGCTGGCCAAGAAAAGACAACTGAGGCAGGGGCCCTCAACCCTGGCTTGTGGGTGGGGAGCACAAATTATTTCAGGGCCGAATCGGGGCCTGATTTCTTATATCCCCTCTAACTTCAAGAGGAAAGCTCAAAACGGTTCCAATTTCACAAATGTCATCAGTTGTCATGAGAGCTGGCCAAGAAAAGTCTATTGAGGCAGGGGGCCCCACCTCTTCCTTGTGGATGGGGGGTACAAATCCTGGCAAGGCTAAAATGAGACCTAAAATCATTTGTAATTTACATTAAAGCAAAGACAAGGCAGTAGTACACCATTTATACACCCTGAAGAGATGACATATTTGATTGCAATGAAATGTTCCTTTGTTTTTTACAGTTCTTTACACTGTGAAACACTTGTTTAGAGTGGGATGCAGTCGAAGTGGACGATGTGTTGAAATAAATGGTCTGAAATTGATCTCTCTGTACATAAATCTTGTTCAGACTGGTCAATAGACAAGTTAATATTCAGTGAAATGGCTATGCAGGACCTTTATTTTGAAATACCTCGAGGCGGAAGTGGGAAGTGGTGAGTGCATGTCAGCGGCTTGACGCTAAACAGCGCTAATAGAAGATGATAAAAGTTATGAAGAAAATATGTCTGTTACTCATGTACAGCAGCGTGGACCCAGATTTGATGACCAACACGCCGCCAAAATACAATGACAGGACGCAGGAGGAAAAAGATGCGTTCTCAGTTCAGAATGCGTGTGCACCAAGCTGCAGAATCAAAACGCTTACTTAAAAGATCTTATTTTAAAAGATATTACCACAAAACACGATAATGAAGAATAAAACAGATGATCAAAACTAATCTTCTGCTTTATACATTCTTTTATTGTCATTTTTATTCACTGAGGCGAAATCTACGCCTGATAGTCGATAGTCAGCTCCTTCGGCAAAGGCGGCAGGGGGATACAAATCCTACCGGGGGTACTTCTTTTGGCACGACACTTTCAGCGCGATTTTAGGCTTCCAACTGAAATGTGTATGTCATGATACGAGGAGAGCATATCAGGAATCACACTATATGTATTTCCCTTGTTGAAGTATTCTGCTATCAACTCAAGTTCCTCTTCCATGCCGGTAGACACTTGAAATTTCATGCTGGCTCGGCTATTGCGGTAAGAAGTATAAATAGGAAATGATAAATGACTGATGCCGGACAGACTTGGGTTTAGCCAATCACAAACAAGCACCATGGTCCTACCCTTTCCGGTTTCGTGAAATGTTTTTGTGTATTTTGAAATGTTTTTGTGTATTGTGAAATGTTTTTGTGTATTGTGAAATGTTTTTGTGTATTGTGAAATGTTTTTGTGTATCGTGAAATATATTTTGCGCTTTTGAAATATTTATTTCCTGTTGGCCTTCAGGGCCACCGTAATACCTGGTTTTCTCCAGTGGTGCTGACCTATGATAGCACAGTTTTTACCTCCTTTTAAACAGAATGTTTCTATTTTCAGCTCTCCTTAGACCTCTACTACACAGAAGATGAGATTTATGAGCTGTCCTTACTGAGAGAACCACGCAACCCCAAATCACTGGTACGTTTCTCAGCAGGGATCCACTGAAATTAAGTTTGATGTCTCTAATGCTGATCTTTACTATCATGGTCCATGGTGAGCTGATCTTGACTATCATGGTCCATGGTGAGCTGATCTTGACTATCGTGGTCCATGGTGAGCTGATCTTGACTAACATGGTCCATGGTGAGCTGATCTTGACTAACATGGTCCATGGTGAGCTGATCTTTACCATCATGGTCCATGGTGAGCTGATCTTGACTAACGTGGTCCATGGTGAGCTGATCTTGACTAACGTGGTCCATGGTGAGCTGATCTTGACTATCATGGTCCATGGTGAGCTGATCTTGACTAACATGGTCCATGGTGAGCTGATCTTTACCATCATGGTCCATGGTGAGCTGATCTTGACTAACATGGTCCATGGTGAGCTGATCTTTACCAACCTAGTCCATGGTGAGCTGATCTTGACTAACATGGTCCATGGTGAGCTGATCTTGACTAACGTGGTCCATGGTGAGCTGATCTTGACTAACGTGGGCCATGGTGAGCTGATCTGCACTAACATGGGCCATGGTGAGCTGATCTTGACTAACATGGGCCATGGTGAGCTGATCTTGACTAACGTGGGCCATGGTGAGCTGATCTTGACTAACGTGGGCCATGGTGAGCTGATCTTGACTAACATGGTCCATGGTGAGCTGATCTTTACCATCATGGTCCATGGTGAGCTGATCTTGACTAAAATGGTCCATGGTGAGCTGATCTTGACTAACGTGGTCCATGGTGAGCTGATCTTGACTAACGTGGTCCATGGTGAGCTGATCTTGACTATCATGGTCCATGGTGAGCTGATCTTGACTATCATGCTCCATGGTGAGCTGATCTTGACTAACGTGGTCCATGGTGAGCTGATCTTGACTAACGTGGTCCATGGTGAGCTGATCTTGACTAACGTGGTCCATGGTGAGCTGATCTTGACTATCATGGTCCATGGTGAGCTGATCTTGACTATCATGGTCCATGGTGAGCTGATCTTGACTATCATGGTCCATGGTGAGCTGATCTTGACTATCATGGTCCATGGTGAGCTGATCTTGACTAACATGGTCCATGGTGAGCTGATCTTTACCATCATGGTCCATGGTGAGCTGATCTTGACTAACATGGTCCATGGTGAGCTGATCTTTACCATCATGGTCCATAGTGAGCTGATCTTTACCATCATGGTCCATGGTGAGCTGATCTTGACTAACATGGTCCATGGTGAGCTGATCTTGACTAACGTGGTCCATGGTGAGCTGATCTTGACTAACATGGTCCATGGTGAGCTGATCTTTACCATCATGGTCCATGGTGAGCTGATCTTGACTATCATGGTCCATGGTGAGCTGATCTTGACTAACATGGTCCATGGTGAGCTGATCTTGACTAACGTGGTCCATGGTGAGCTGATCTTGACTAACGTGGTCCATGGTGAGCTGATCTTGACTATCATGGTCCATGGTGAGCTGATCTTGACTATCATGGTCCATGGTGAGCTGATCTTTACCATCATGGTCCATGGTGAGCTGATCTTGACTATCATGGTCCATGGTGAGCTGATCTTGACTAACATGGGCCATGGTGAGCTGATCTTGACTAACGTGGGCCATGGTGAGCTGATCTTGACTAACGTGGGCCATGGTGAGCTGATCTTGACTAACATGGTCCATGGTGAGCTGATCTTGACTAACGTGGTCCATGGTGAGCTGATCTTTACCATCATGGTCCATGGTGAGCTGATCTTGACTAACATGGGCCATGGTGAGCTGATCTTGACTAACGTGGGCCATGGTGAGCTGATCTTGACTAACGTGGGCCATGGTGAGCTGATCTTGACTAACATGGTCCATGGTGAGCTGATCTTTACCATCATGGTCCATGGTGAGCTGATCTTGACTAACATGGGCCATGGTGAGCTGATCTTGACTAACATGGTCCATGGTGAGCTGATCTTTACCATCATGGGCCATGGTGAGCTGATCTTGACTAACGTGGTCCATGGTGAGCTGATCTTGACTAACGTGGTCCATGGTGAGCTGATCTTGACTATCATGGTCCATGGTGAGCTGATCTTGACTATCATGGTCCATGGTGAGCTGATCTTGACTAACGTGGGCCATGGTGAGCTGATCTTGACTAACGTGGGCCATGGTGAGCTGATCTTGACTAACATGGTCCATGGTGAGCTGATCTTGACTATCATGGGCCATGGTGAGCTGATCTTGACTAACGTGGGCCATGGTGAGCTGATCTTGACTAACGTGGGCCATGGTGAGCTGATCTTGACTAACATGGTCCATGGTGAGCTGATCTTGACTATCATGGGCCATGTTGAGCTGATCTTGACTAACGTGGGCCATGGTGAGCTGATCTTGACTAACATGGTCCATGGTGAGCTGATCTTGACTAACGTGGTCCATGGTGAGCTGATCTTGACTATCATGGTCCATGGTGAGCTGATCTTGACTATCATGGGCCATGGTGAGCTGATCTTGACTAACGTGGGCCATGGTGAGCTGATCTTGACTATCATGGTCCATGGTGAGCTGATCTTGACTATCATGGGCCATGGTGAGCTGATGTTGACTAACATGGGCCATGGTGAGCTGATCTTGACTAACATGGTCCATGGTGAGCTGATCTTGACTATCATGGTCCATGGTGAGCTGATCTTGACTATCATGGTCCATGGTGAGCTGATCTTGACTAACATGGGCCATGGTGAGCTGATCTTGACTAACGTGGGCCATGGTGAGCTGATCTTGACTAACGTGGGCCATGGTGAGCTGATCTTGACTAACATGGTCCATGGTGAGCTGATCTTTACCATCATGGTCCATGGTGAGCTGATCTTGACTAACATGGTCCATGGTGAGCTGATCTTGACTAACGTGGTCCATGGTGAGCTGATCTTTACCATCATGGTCCATGGTGAGCTGATCTTGACTAACATGGTCCATGGTGAGCTGATCTTTACCATCATGGGCCATGGTGAGCTGATCTTGACTAACATGGGCCATGGTGAGCTGATCTTGACTAACATGGTCCATGGTGAGCTGATCTTTACCATCATGGGCCATGGTGAGCTGATCTTGACTAACATGGTCCATGGTGAGCTGATCTTGACTATCATGGGCCATGGTGAGCTGATCTTGACTAACGTGGGCCATGGTGAGCTGATCTTGACTAACATGGTCCATGGTGAGCTGATCTTGACTAACGTGGTCCATGGTGAGCTGATCTTGACTATCATGGTCCATGGTGAGCTGATCTTGACTATCATGGTCCATGGTGAGCTGATCTTGACTATCATGGTCCATGGTGAGCTGATCTTGACTATCATGGTCCATGGTGAGCTGATCTTGACTATCATGGGCCATGGTGAGCTGATCTTGACTAACATGGTCCATGGTGAGCTGATCTTGACTATCATGGTCCATGGTGAGCTGATCTTGACTAACGTGGGCCATGGTGAGCTGATCTTGACTAACATGGTCCATGGTGAGCTGATCTTGACTATCATGGGCCATGGTGAGCTGATCTTGACTAACGTGGGCCATGGTGAGCTGATCTTGACTAACATGGTCCATGGTGAGCTGATCTTGACTAACGTGGGCCATGGTGAGCTGATCTTGACTAACATGGTCCATGTCCCTCTTACAGCCGACTTCTCCAACCACTCCAACCAAACCCTTGGCCCCCCTGGACTGGGCCTCTGGGGTCCCTACCAAACCTGATCCATCCGTGGTCAATAAACACATCAGGAAGCTGGTGGATGTAGGTGATCTCTATCATCAGAGAATGACATAGGAACAATCAAGATAGATGTGTTCATACAAGATATATTCATATAGATATAGTCATATAGATATATTCATATAGATATAGTCATATAGATATATTCATATAGACATAGTCATATAGATATATTCATATAGATATAGTCATATAGATATATTCATATAGATATAGTCATATAGATATACTCATATAGATATAATAATCATAGATATATTCATATAGATATATTCATATAGATAAATTCATCATAGATATAATCATCATAGATATATTCATATAGATATATTCATATAGATATATTCATCATAGATTTATTCATCATAGATATATTCATATAGATTTATTCATATAGATAAATTCATCATAGATATAATCATCATAGATATATTCATATAGATATATTCATATAGATATATTCATCATAGATTTATTCATCATAGATATATTCATCATAGATATATTCATCATAGATATATTCATCAGATATACTCATCATAGATATATATGTCATAGATGTGTTCCTGTACAGACATGTGTTACTGGTGTTTTTTGTTTGTTCTGTCCTCTGGAAGTCTGTCTTCAGGAACTATGACCATGACCATGACGGCTACATCTCTCAGGAGGATTTTGAGAACATCGCTGCTAACTTCCCCTTCCTGGAGTCCTTCTGTGTTTTGGATAAAGATCAGTGAGTGTTCAGGCTATCAGCGATAAACGGGTATTGGATAAATAACTCTATCTACTTTAGCCGTGATCAATCTCAGATCAGTCTTAGGGGGGAACAACAGCCAATCACATTGATCAATAGCTTTCAGGGAATGTGGTGACTTTCAACAGCACGAAAGGAGCTTTGGCACTGGCCAAGACCTGAAGACAACAACAGAAAGGTTTCAGTTTGATGGGGATGACACCAGATAGAAGTCTTTCCAACAGGAGCTGAGGGGTTGGGGTGGGGTTAGGGAGCTGCGTTATTGGTTGAAGGTCTGGAGGCCTCTCGTTCCATCACAGTCCTGTCTGTCCCATCCCAGTCCACTCTGTCCAATCACAGTCCACGCTGTCCCATCACAGTCCCCTCTGTCCCATCACAGTCCTCTCTTTCCCATCCCAGTCCACTCTGTCCCATCACAGTCCCCTCTGTCCCATCACAGTCCTCTCTTTCCCATCCCAGTCCACTCTGTCCCATCACAGTCCCCTCTGTCCCATCACAGTCCTCTCTTTCCCATCACAGTCCACTCTGTCCAATCACAGTCCTCTCTGTCCCATCACAGTCCTCTCCGTCCCATCAGAGTCCTCTCTGTCCCATCAGAGTCCTCTCTGTCCCATCACAGTCCTCTCTGTCCCATCACAGTCCACTCTGTCCCATCACAGTCCTGTCTGTAACCATCACAGTCCACTCTGTCCCATCACAGTCCACTCTGTCCCATCACAGTCCACTCTGTCCCATCACAGTCCTGTCTGTAACCATCACAGTCCACTCTGTCCCATCACAGTCCACTCTGTCCCATCACAGTCCACTCTGTCCCGTCACAGACCTCTCTGTCCCATCACAGCCAACTCTATCCCATCACAGTCCACTCTGTCCCATCACAGTCCTGTCTGTCCAATCACAGTCCTGTCTGTCCCATCACAGTCCACTCTGTCCCATCACAGTCCTCTCTGTCCCATCACTGTCCTCTCTGTCCCATCACAGTCCACTCTGTCCCATCACAGCCCACTCTGTCCCATCACAATCCTCTCTGTCCCATCACAGTCCACTCTGTCCCATCACAGTCCTCTCTGTCCCATCACAGTCCTGTTTGTCCCATCACAATCCTCTCTGTCCCATCAGAGTCCTGTCTGTCCCATCACAGTCCTCTCTTTCCCATCCCAGTCCACTCTGTCCAATCACAGTCCACTCTGTCCCATCACAGTCCTCTCTGTCCCATCACAGTCCACTCTGTCCCATCACAGTCCACTCTGTCCCATCACAGTCCTCTCTTTCCCATCCCAGTCCACTCTGTCCAATCACAGTCCACTCTGTCCCATCACAGTCCTCTCTGTTTCATCACAGTCCTCTCTGTCCCATCCCAGTCCACTCTGTCCAATCACAGTCCACTCTGTCCCATCACAGTCCTCTCTGTCCCATCACAGTCCTCTCTGTCCCATCACAGTCCCATCTGTCCCATCACAGTCCACTCTGTCCCATCACAGTCCACTCTGTCCCATCACAGTCCTGTCTGTAACCATCACAGTCCTCTCTGTCCCATCACAGTCCCATCTGTCCCATCACAGTCCACTCTGTCCCGTCACAGACCACTCTGTCCCATCACAGCCAACTCTGTCCCATCACAGTCCACTCTGTCCCATCCCATTCCACTTTATCCAATCACAGTCCACTCTGTCCCATCACAGTACTCTCTGTCCCATCACAGTCCTCTCTGTCCCATCATAGTCCACTCTGTCCCATCACAGTCCTCTCTGTCCCATCACAGTCCACTCCCCCCATCACAGTCCTGTCTGTAACCATCACAGTCCTATCTGTCCCATCACAGTCCAATCTGTCCCATCACAGTCCACTCTGTCCCATCACAGTCCTGTCTGTCCTATCACAGTCCTCTCTGTCCCATCACAGTCCACTCTATCCCATCACAGTCTACTCTGTCCCATCACAGTCCTGTCTGTCCCGTCATAGACCTCTCTGTCCCATCACAGCCAACTCTATCCCATCACAGCCCAAGCTGTCCCATCACAGTCCTGTCTGTCCCATCACAGTCCTGTCTGCAACCATCACAATCCTCTCTATCCCATCATAGACCTCTCTGTCCCATCACAGTCCACTCTGTCCCATCACAGTCCTGTCTGTAACCATCACAGTCCACTCTGTCCCATCACAGTCCAATCTGTCCCATCACAGTCCACTCTGTCCCATCACAGTCCTGTCTGTAACCATCACAGTCCTCTCTGTCCCGTCATAGACCTCTCTGTCCCATCACAGCCAACTTTGTCCCATCACAGTCCAATCTGTCCCATCACAGTCCTCTCTGTCCCATCACAGTCCTCTCTGTCCCATCACAGTCCTCTCTGTCCCATCATAGTCCACTCTGTCCCATCACAGTCCAATCTGTCCCATCACAGTCCTCTCTGTCCCATCATAGTCCACTCTGTCCCATCACAGTCCTTTATGTCCCATCACAGTCCACTCTGTCCCATCACAGTCCTCTCTGTCCCATCACAGTCCTCTCTGTCCCATCACAGTCCTCTCTGTCCCATCACAGTCCACGCTGTCCCATCACAGTCCTCTCTGTCCCATCATAGTCCACTCTGTCCCATCACAGTCCTCTCTGTCCCATCACAGTCCTCTCTGTCCCATCATAGTCCACTCTGTCCCATCACAGTCCTTTATGTCCCATCACAGTCCACTCTGTCCCATCACAGTCCTCTCTGTCCCATCACAGTCCTCTCTGTCCCATCACAGTCCTCTCTGTCCCATCACAGTCCACGCTGTCCCATCACAGTCCTCTCTGTCCCATCATAGTCCACTCTGTCCCATCACAGTCCAATCTGTCCCATCACAGTCCACTCTGTCCCATCACAGTCCTGTCTGTAACCATCACAGACCTCTCTGTCCCATCAGTGACCTCTCTGTCCCATCACAGACCTCTCTGTCCCATCACAGACCTCTCTGTCCCATCACAGACCTCTCTGTCCCATCACAGACCTCTCTGTCCCATCACAGACCTCTCTGTCCCATCACAGACCTCTCTGTCCCATCACAGTCCTCTCTGTCCCATCACAGTCCACTCTGTCCCATCACAGTCCTCTCTGTCCCATCACAGTCCTCTCTGTCCCATCACAGTCCACGCTGTCCCATCACAGTCCTCTCTGTCCCATCATAGTCCTCTCTGTCCCATCACAGTCCTCTCTGTCCCATCACAGTCCACTCCCCCCATCACAGTCCTGTCTGTAACCATCACAGTCCAATCTGTCCCATCACAGTCCCATCTGTCCCATCAGAGTCCAATCTGTTCCATCACAGACCTCTCTGTCCCATCACAGACCTCTCTGTCCCATCACAGACCTCTCTGTCCCATCACAGACCTCTCTGTCCCATCACAGACCTCTCTGTCCCATCACAGACCTCTCTGTCCCATCACAGACCTCTCTGTCCCATCACAGACCTCTCTGTCCCATCACAGACCTCTCTGTCCCATCACAGACCTCTCTGTCCCATCAGTGACCTCTCTGTCCCATCACAGCCAACTCTATCCCATCACAGCCCAAGCTGTCCCATCACAGTCCTGTCTGTCCCATCACAGTCCTCTCTGTCCAATCACAGTCCACGCTGTCCCATCACAGTCCTGTCTGTCCCATCACAGTCCTCTCTGTCCCATCACAGTCCACGCTGTCCCATCACAGTCCTGTCTGTCCCATCACACATAGCTTGAGTGTCTGTAATGTGTTTATTTGGCGTTTTTGTTGGCCCCCCCCAAACACACACACACATACACACACACACGCACACACTTCTCACTACTCCTGAATTTGCCCCCATGTGGATGGGACGTAAGTGAGCCTCTGGTGTGAGTCAGGGGGCGGTTTTAGGCCCAGTCCACACGGAGACGAATTGAGGAGAAGATGCAAAAGTTTTTTATCGGCATTTCTGGTGACTGTAAACGCTACTTTTCGAAAACGGGTCCCAGAGTGCACAAATCCATGAACAACTGCTGTTTCATCTCTGTGTGGACGCCAACCGCATCTTTCTTCAAAGGATTACGTCACACACAGTGTAGCTCTTTTACCACGCCTGCGCTGGTCCGGATTAAACAACAATGGCGGACTACAGGATTGTGTTGGTGCTGCAGAAGCGACTGAGCTTGTTGTGGCTTTATCAGCAGAATCTGATGCTCCTTTACCACCACAGAGAAACACACACTCCAGATGTTCTTAAATCCACCACAGAGAAACACACACTCCAGATGTTCTTAAATCCACCACAGAGAAACACACACTCCAGATGTTCTTAAATCCACCACAGAGAAACACACACTCCAGATGTTCTTAAATCCACCACAGAGAAACACACACTCCAGATGTTCTTAAATCCACACACTCCAGATGTTCTTAAATCCACCACAGAGAAACACACACTCCAGATGTTCTTAAATCCACACACTCCAGATGTTCTTAAATCCACACACTCCAGATGTTCTTAAATCCACCACAGAGAAACACACACTCCAGATGTTCTTAAATCCACCACAGAGAAACACACACTCCAGATGTTCTTAAATCCACACACTCCAGATGTTCTTAAATCCACAACAGAAACACACACTCCAGATGTTCTTAAATCCACCACGGAGAAACACACACTCCAGATGTTCTTAAATCCACCACAGAGAAACACACACTCCAGATGTTCTTAAATCCACCACAGAGAAACACACACTCCAGATGTTCTTAAATCCACCACAGAGAAACACACACTCCAGATGTTCTTAAATCCACCACAGAGAAACACACACTCCAGATGTTCTTAAATCCACCACAGAGAAACACACACTCCAGATGTTCTTAAATCCACACACTCCAGATGTTCTTAAATCCACCACAGAGAAACACACACTCCAGATGTTCTTAAATCCACCACAGAGAAACACACACTCCAGATGTTCTTAAATCCACCACAGAGAAACACACACTCCAGATGTTCTTAAATCCACCACAGAGAAACACACACTCCAGATGTTCTTAAATCCACACACTCCAGATGTTCTTAAATCTACCACAGAGAACAACCAGAAGGGCCACTAGAAGAAAGTTTGTGTCAGTTTTCTGTGTTCTTCTTCTCTCTTTTGGTGCATTTCTGTGTCAGCATTACGGCGCCACGTACAGGCTTGGCATATGCACTACAGTGTTTTCAGTCGTTCCAGTGGTTCTGTGCTGACGCAGAAATCTGTCCTTATGGAGAAGTTTTTCAAAACAGAACAGCAATATATGGTTTTTGTCTCTGTGTCAACCACGAGAGAAAGAGTTCCAGATGTTCTTAAATAACAGAGAAAGAATTAGATGTTCTTAACATCTCAGTAAATATTCATCAGCACAATCTCAGCACATTCTAATGGAATAAATAAGATTATCTTTTGATATTTTTATTGCTTTAAACTTGGTAAAAACACACTGACAGATGTAGAGGTGACCAGTAGCACTGATTTATAAAAACACATTAAATCATGAAAAATTGAGATACAAGGTTTTGGCCTGATGTCAGTGATAAATAAGATAAATAAATAAATGCTCATTTTCAGTGACATGTTGTATCTTCTGACTCTATACAGACATTTTTATAAATCCCATTTAACCTCACAATTATTCACTGTTTCATTCCAGCTCTGGATGAACTCATGATCTACCTCACATCAGAATTTGTGGCTCTGACTAAAGTTAGAATATTTTATTTAAGAATTTGTGGCTCTGACTAAAGTTAGAACATTTTATTTAAGAATTTGTGGCTCTTTAGTAGAAAAAAGGTTGAGCTCCACTGGCGTTAGGTTCAACGATGGATGTTTCAACACATGCAGACTGAACTCAACTAACCAATAAACAGGCTTCTTTATGGTTTCTGTTCTTTCTCATCTCTTCTCTATATTTGAATTTCATCACAGGACGATGCCAGAGGATCTTTTATTAGCTGTCAGAAGGATTTTTGGATGTTCTTGGGTTGAAGTAGTCCATGTTGGTTAACTCTGAGTGGTCTGACCTTTCTCTTTAGAAACAGTGGATGTGCTTTCAGAGGAATGGAGGCGTGTCCTTCAGACTAACCCTGATGTCTGAGTGGTTCTGGTCTTTCTCTCTCTCAGAGACGGGCTCATCAGTAAGGACGAGATGATTGCCTATTTCCTCCGAGCTAACCCCCTCCTCCAGTGTAAGATGGGACCGGGTTTTATTCATGATTTCCAGGAGATGACTTACCTGAAGCCCACCTTCTGTGAACACTGTGCTGGCTTTGTGAGTATCTCTCATTTCATCTTTCACGAATAAATGTGCACATGAAAATAATCACCGTCCCACTGACAATGGCGCCTGTCCCGTCTGGAGCGACGGCCTCTACCGTCACTGTCATAAATATATAATTATTGTTACTGTGGCTGCTTGACGAGGACGTCGCTCCTGTGTGAGTTGAGAGGCAGGTCAAAGGTCAATCATGGTAGTGGTCTTGTGTTCACCCCTCCATTCCACCATAGCAGACACAGCTCTCTTTCTTTTCACCATCCTTCTTAACCCTGAGTGCCAGCAACAACACTATCCTATTGGTCAGCCTCATGATACACAGCGCCACCGTCAGGCCAGGATTTAGAACTACAAAGAGGAGGCGCTGTGGCGCCACCGTCAGGCCAAGATTTAGAACTACAAAGAAGAGGCGCTGCGGCGCCACCGTCAGGCCAAGATTTAGAACTACAAAGAGGAGGCGTCGTGGCGCCACCATCAGGCCAGGCTGTAGAACTACAGTCTGGCCTGTAGTTCTAAGCCTTACAATCAAAGCTGGGGAGCATCCTGGATTCATCACTGATTATGTCATTACAAGAGCGTCCTGACATGATACCAGTCGTTTGTAATCCAACACCCAGAATGCCCCGGGTCAGGAAGAAGAGGACAGCCATGAGGAATGAACTGGAATGGACCAAACTGGACTGGACTAAACTGGACTGGACGAAACTGGTCTGGACCAAACTGGACTGGAATAAACTGGTCTGAACCGAATTGGACTGGACTAAACTGGACTGGACCAAACTGGACTGGACCAAACTGGACTGGAATAAACTGGTCTCAACCAAACTGGACTCGAATAAACTGGTCTGAACCAAACTGGACTGGAATAAACTGGTCTGAACCAAACTGGACTGGACCAACCTGGACTGGACTAAACTGAAATGGACCAAACTGGACTGGAATAAACTGGTCTGAACAAAATTGGACTGGACCAAACTGGGTTGGACTAAACTGGACTGGATCAAACTGGACTGGAATACACTGTTCTGAACCAAACTGGACTGTACTAAACTGGTCTGAACCAAACTGGACTGGACCAAACTGGACTGGACCAAACTGGACTGGAATAAACTGGACTGGACTAAACAGGACCAGACAAAACTGGACTGGACCAAACTGGACTGGACTAAACTGGACTGGACCAAACTGGACTAGAATACACTGGACTGCACCAAACTGGACTAGACAAAACTTGACTGGAACAAACTGGATCGGATCTACCTGGACTGGACCTAACTTGACTGGACCAAACTGGACCAGACTGGACTGGACCAATATGGACTGGAACAAAATGGGCTGGACCAAACTGGATCGGACCAAACTGGACTGGACTGAAAAAAAAACTGGACTGGATCACATTGGACCAGACCAAATTGGACTGGAATAAAGTGGACCAGACCAAACTGGACTTGACCAAACTGGACTGGACTAAACTGGACTTGACCAAACTGGACTGTACTAAACTGGACTGGACCAAACTGGACTGGACCAAACTGGACTAGACAAAACTTGACTTGACCAAACTGGATCGGACCCACCTGGACTGGACCTAACTGTACTGGACCAACCTGGACTGGACCAAACTGGACCGGACCTAACTGGACCAGACCAAACTGGACTGGAATAAAGTGGACCAGACCAAACTGGACTTGACCAAACTGGACTGGACTAAACTGGACTTGACCAAACTGGACTGTACTAAACTGGACTGGACCAAACTGGACTGGACCAAACTGGACTAGACAAAACTTGACTTGACCAAACTGGATCGGACCCACCTGGACTGGACCTAACTGTACTGGACCAACCTGGACTGGACCAAACTGGACCGGACCTAACTGGACCAGACCAAACTGGACTAGACTGAAATAAACTGGACTGGATTACATTGGACCAGACCACACTGGACTGGACTTAACTGGACCAGATCACACTGGACTGGACCAAAGTGGACTGCACCAAACTGGACTGGACCAAACTGGACTGGACTACACTGGACCGCACCAAACTGGACCAAACAAGTCTGGACTGGACCAAACTGGACTTGACTAAACTGGACCAGACCAAACTTGACTTGACCAAACTGAACTGGACTAAACTGGACCAGACCAAACTGGACTGGACTAAACTGGAGTGGACTAAACTGGACTGGACCAAACTGGACTGGACCAAACTAAACTGTACCAGACCAAACTTGACTTGACCAAACTGGACTGGACCAAACTGGACTGGACCAAACTGAACTAGACCAAACTGAACTAGACCAAACTGGACCGTACCAACCTGGACAAAACTGGACTGGACCAAAGTGGACCAGACCAAACTTGATTGGACCAATCTGGACTGGACCAAACGGGACCAGACCAACCTGGACTCAACTAAACTGAACTGGATTAACCTGGACAAAGCCAAACTGGACTGGATCAAACTGGAATGGACTAAACTTGACTGCACCAAACTGGACCAGACCAAACTGGACTAAACTGGACTGGACCAAACTTGACTTGACTGAAATAAACTGGACTGGATTACATTGGACCAGACCACACTGGACTGGACTTAACTGGACCAGATCACACTGGACTGGACCAACCTGGACTGGACAAAACTGGACTGGACCAAACTGAACTAGACCAAACTGAACTAGACCAAACTGGACCGTACCAACCTGGACAAAACTGGACTGGACAAAACTGGACCAGACCAAACTTGATTGGACCAATCTGGACTGGACCAAACGGGACCAGACCAACCTGGACTCAACTAAACTGAACTGGATTAAACTGGACAAAGCCAAACTGGACTGGATCAAACTGGAATGGACTAAAATTGACTGCACCAAACTGGACCAGACCAAACTGGACTAAACTGGACTGGACCAAACTGGACTTGACTAAACTGGACCAGACCAAACTGGACTGGACCAAACTGGACCAGAACTAACTGGACTGGACTAAACTGGACTGGACCAAACTGGACTGGACTAAATGGACTGGACCAAACTGGACTGGACCAAACTGGACCAGACCAAACTTGACTGGACGAAACTGGACTGGAATAAACTGGACTGGACTAAACTGGACTGGACCAAACTGGATCGGACCCACCTGGACTGGACCTAACTGGACTGAACCAAAATGGACTGGACTAAACTGGACTGGACCAAACCTGACTTGACCAAACTGGACCAGACCAAACTTGACTGGACGAAACTGGACTGGAATAAACTGGACTGGATAAAACTGGACCAGACCAAACTGGACTGGACCAAACTGGACTGGACTAAACTGGACTGGACCAAACTGGACCAGACCAAACTGGACTGGACTAAACTGGAGTGGACTAAACTGGACTGGACCAAACTGGACTGGACCAAACTAAACTGTACCAGACCAAACTTGACTTGACAAAACTGGACTGGACCAAACTGGACTGGACCAAACTGAACTAGACCAAACTGAACTAGACCAAACTGGACCGTACCAACCATGACAAAACTGGACTGGACTAAACTGGACCAGACCAAACTTGATTGGACCAATCTGGACTGGACCAAACGGGACCAGACCAACCTGGACTCAACTAAACTGAACTGGATTAACCTGGACAAAGCCAAACTGGACTGGATCAAACTGGAATGGACTAAACTTGACTGCACCAAACTGGACCAGACCAAACTGGACTAAACTGGACTGGACCAAACTGGACTTGACTGAAATAAACTGGACTGGATTACATTGAACCAGACCACACTGGACTGGACTTAACTGGACCAGATCACACTGGACTGGACCAACCTGGACTGGACAAAACTGGACTGGACAAAAACTGAACTAGACCAAACTGAACCAAACCAAACTGGACCGTACCAACCTGGACAAAACTGGACTGGACCAAACTGGACTGGACCAAACTAGTCTGGACCATACTGGACTGGAACAACCTGGACTGCACCAAACTGGACCAGACCAAACTGGACTAAACTGGACTGGACCAAACTGGACTTGACTAAACTGGACCAGACCAAACTGGACTGGACCAAACTGGACCAGAACTAACTGGACTGGACTAAACTGGACTGGACCAAACTGGACTGGACTAAATTGACTGGACCAAACTGGACTGGACCAAACTGGACCAGACCAAACTTGACTGGACGAAACTGGACTGGAATAAACTGGACTGGATAAAACTGGACCAGACCAAACTGGACTGGACCAAACTGGACTGGACTAAACTGGACTGGACCAAATTGGATCGGACCCACCTGGACTGGACCTAACTGGACTGAACCAAAATGGACTGGACTAAACTGGACTGGACCAAACCTGACTTGACCAAACTGGACCAGACCAAACTGGGCTAGACCAAACTGGACCGGACCAAACTGGACTAGACTGAAATAAACTGGACTGGATTACATTGGACCAGACCACACTGGACTGGACTAAACTGGACCAGATCACACTGGACTGGACCAAAGTGGACTGCACCAAACTGGACTGGACCAAACTGGACCGGACTACACTGGACCGCACCAAACTGGACCAAACTAGTCTGGACCAGACCAAACTGGACTGGACTAAACTGGACCAGACCAAACTTGACTTGACCAAACTGGACTGGACTAAACTGGACCGGATTACACTGGACCGCACCAAACTGGACCAAACTAGTCTGGACTGGACCAAACTGGACTGGACTAAACTGGACCAGACCAAACTGGACTGGACTAAACTGGAGTGGACCAAACTGGACTGGACCAAATTGGACTGGACCAAACTGGACTGGACTAAACTAGACTGGACTAAACTGGACTGGACCAAACTGGACTGGACCAAACTGGTCTACACCAAACTGGTCTGAACCCAACTGGACTAGACAAAACTGGACTGGACCAATCTTGACTGGACCAAATCTGACTGGAATAAACTGGTCTGAACCAAACTGGACTGGACCAACCTGGACTGGACTAAACTGGACCAGACCAAACTGGCCTGTACTAAACTGGACTGGACCAAACTGGACTGGACCAAACTGGACTGGACCAAACTGGACTGGAATAAACTGGACTGAACCAAACTGGTCTGAACCAAACTGGACTGAACCAAACTGGACTGAAATAAACTGGTCTCAGAAAACTTGACTGGACTGGACCAAACTGGACCAAACTGGACCAGACCTAAGTGGACTGAACCAAACTGGATCAGACAAAACTGGACTGAACCAAAATGGACTGGACTAAACTGGACTGGACCAAACTGGAGCAGACCAAAGTGGACTGGACCAAACTGGATCAGACCAAACTGGACTGAACCAAAATGGTCTAGACCAAACTGGACTGGACTGGACCAAACTGGACTGGACTAAACTGGACCAAACCAAACTGGACTGGACCAAACTGGACTGGATTAAACTGGACTGGACCAAACTGGACTGTACCAAACTGGATTGGACTGAACTGGACTGGACTAAACTGGTTGGGACCAACCTGGACAGGAGCAAACTGGACAGGACTAATCTGGACTGGACCAAACTGTACCAGACCAAGCTGGACTGGACTGAAATAAACTGGACTGGATCAAACTGTACTGGTCCAAAGTGGCCGAGACAAAGCTGGACTGGACTTAAATTAACTGGACTAGACTAAACCGAACAGGACTGGACCAATCTGGTCTGAACCAAACTGGACTAAACGAAAATGGACTGGACCAACCTGGACTGGACCAACCTGGACTGGACTAAACTGGACCGGACCAAACTGGCCTGTACTAAACTGGACTGGACCAAACTGGACTGGACCAAACTGGACTGGAATAAACTGGACTGAACCAAACTGGTCTGAACCAAACTGGACTGAACCAAACTGGACTGAAATAAACTGGTCTCAGAAAACTTGAGTGGACTAAACTGGACTGGACCAAACTGGATCAGACAAAACTGGACTGAACCAAAATGGACTGGACTAAACTGGACTGGACCAAACTGGATCAGACCAAACTGGACTGAACCAAAATGGTCTAGACCAAACTGGACTGGACTGGACCAAACTGGACTGGACTAAACTGGACCAAACCAAACTGGACTGGACCAAACTGGACTGGATTAAACTGGACTGGACCAAACTGGACTGTACCAAACTGGATTGGACTGAACTGGACTGGACTAAACTGGTTGGGACCAACCTGGACAGGAGCAAACTGGACAGGACTAATCTCGACCGGACCAAACTGTACCAGACCAAGCTGGACTGGACTGAAATAAACTGGACTGGATCAAACTGTACTGGACCAAAGTGGCCGAGACAAAGCTGGACTGGACTAAAATTAACTGGATTAGACTAAACCGAACAGGACTGGACCAAACTGGACTGGACCAATCTGGTCTGAACCAAACTGGACTAAACGAAAATGGACTGGACCAACCTGGACTGGACCAACCTGGACTGGACTAAAGTGGACTGGACCAAACTGGACTGAACTAAACTGGACGTTGACCAAACTGGACTGGACTAAACTGAACTGGACCATACTGGACTTGACTAAATGGACTGCACCAAACTGGATCAGTCCGAACTGGACTGGACCAGCTAGACCAAACTGGACTGGACTGGACCAAACTGGAATGGACCAAACTGGACTGGACCGAACTGGACTGGAATAAACTGGACTGGACTAAACAGGACCAGACCAAACTGGACTGGACCAAACTGGACTGGACTAAACTGGACTGGACCAAACTGGACTAGAATACACTGGACTGGACCAAACTGGATCAGACCCACCTGGACTGGACCTAACTGGACTCGAACAAACTGGACCGGACCAAACTGGACCGGACCTAACTGGGCTAGACCAAACTGGACCAGACCAAACTGGACTAGACTGAAATAAACTGGACCAGATCACACTGGACTGGACCAAAGTGGACTGCACCAAACTGGACTGGACCAAACTGGACTGGACTACACTGGACCGCACCAAACTGGACCAAACAAGTCTGGACTGGACCAAACTGGACTTGAACAAACTGGACTGGACTAAACTGGACCAGACCAAACTGGACTGGACTAAACTGGAGTGGACCAAACTGGACTTGACTAAAGTTGTTCAGAACAAACTTGACTTGACCAAACTGGACTGGACCAAACTGGACTGGACCAAACTAGTCTGGACCAAACTGGACTGGACCAACCTGGACTGGACAAAACTGAACCGGACCAAACTGAACTGGACCAAACTGGATTGGACTGAACTGGACTGGACTAAACTGGTTGGGACCAACCTGGACAGGAGCAAACTGGACAGGACTAATCTCGACCGGACCAAACTGTACCAGACCAAGCTGGAATGGACTGAAATAAACTGGACTGGATCAAACTGTACTGGACCAAAGTGGCCGAGACAAAGCTGGACTGGACTAAAATTAACTGGACTAGACTAAACCGAACAGGACTGGACCAAACTGGACTGGACCAATCTGGTCTGAACCAAACTGGACTAAACGAAAATGGACTGGACCAACCTGGACTGGACCAACCTGGACTGGACTAAAGTGGACTGGACCAAACTGGACTGAACTAAACTGGACGTTGACCAAACTGGACTGGACTAAACTGAACTGGACCATACTGGACTTGACTAAATGGACTGCACCAAACTGGATCAGTCCGAACTGGACTGGACCAAACTAGACCAAACTGGACTGGACTGGACCAAACTGGAATGGACCAAACTGGACTGGACCGAACTGGACTGGAATAAACTGGACTGGACTAAACAGGACCAGACCAAACTGGACTGGACCAAACTGGACTGGACTAAACTGGACTGGACCAAACTGGACTAGAATACACTGGACTGGACCAAACTGGATCAGACCCACCTGGACTGGACCTAACTGGACTGGAACAAACTGGACCGGACCAAACTGGACCGGACCTAACTGGGCTAGACCAAACTGGACCAGACCAAACTGGACTAGACTGAAATAAACTGGACCAGATCACACTGGACTGGACCAAAGTGGACTGCACCAAACTGGACTGGACCAAACTGGACTGGACTACACTGGACCGCACCAAACTGGACCAAACAAGTCTGGACTGGACCAAACTGGACTTGAACAAACTGGACTGGACTAAACTGGACCAGACCAAACTGGACTGGACTAAACTGGAGTGGACCAAACTGGACTTGACTAAAGTTGTTCAGAACAAACTTGACTTGACCAAACTGGACTGGACCAAACTGGACTGGACCAAACTAGTCTGGACCAAACTGGACTGGACCAACCTGGACTGGACAAAACTGAACTGGACCAAACTGAACTGGACCAAACTGGACCTGACCAAACTGGACCGTACCAACCTGGACAAAACTGGACTGGACTAAACTGGACCAGACCAAACTTGATTGGACCAAACGGGACCAGACCAACCTGGACTTGACCAAACTGGACTGGACCAAACTAGTCTGGACCAAACTGAACTGGACCAAACTGGACTGGACCAAACTGGACCAGACCTCACTGGACTGGACTAAACTGGACAGGACCAAGCAGGACCAGACCAAACTGTACTGGACCAAACTGGACCGGACCAACCTGGACCAAACTGGACTGAACTACACTGGACCAGACCAAACTGGACTGGAATAAACTGGACTGCACCAAACTGGACTGGACCAAACTGGACCGGACCAAACTGGACTCGACTAAACTGGACCAAACTGGACTTGACTAAACTGTAGCAGACCAAACTTGACCGGACCAAACTGGACTGGACTAACCTGGACTGGACCAAACTGGACTGGACCAAACTTGACTTGACCAAACTGGACTGGACCAAACTAGTCTGGACCAAACTGGACTGGATCAAACTGGACTGGACCAATCTGGACCAGAACTCACTGGATTGGACCAAACTGGACAGGACCAAGCAGGACCAGACCAAACTGTACTGGACCAAACTGGACTGGACCAACCTTGACCAAACATGACTGAACTACACTGGACCAGACCAAACTTGACTGGACCAAACTGGACTGGACTAAACTGGACTGGACAAAACTGGACCAGAGAAACATGGATTGGACCAAACTGGACTGGATTAAACTGGACCGGACCAAACTGGACCAGAACAAACTGGACTGGACCAAACTGGAGTGGACCAAACTGGACCAGACCAACCTGGACCAAACCAAAATGGACTGGAACAAACTAAACTGTACCAGACCAAACTTGACTTGACAACACTGGACTGGACCAAACTGGACTGGACCAAACAAGTCTGGACAAAACTGGACTGGACCGCACTGGACTGGACTAAACTGGACTGGACCAAACTGAAGTAGACCATACTGGACTGGACCAAACTGGACCTGACCAACCTTGACCAAACTGGACCAGACCAACCTGGACCAAACTGGACTGACCTACACTGGACCAGACCAAACTGTACTGGACCAAACTGTACTGGACCAAACTGGACTGGACCAAACTGGACCGGATCAAACTGGACTAAACTGGACCAAACTGGACCGGATCAAACTGGACTAAACTGGACCAAACTGGACCGGATCAAACTGGACTAAACTGGACCAAACTGGACCAAACTGGACTTGACTAAACTGGACTGGACCAAACTTGACCGGACCAAACTGCACTGGACTAAACTGGACTGGACCAAACTTGACTTGACTAAACTGGACCAGACCAAACTTGACTTGACCAAACTGGACTGGACCAAACTAGTCTGGACCAAACTGGACTGGACCAAACTGGACCAGACCTCACTGGACTGGACTAAACTGGACAGGACCAAGCAGGACCAGACCAAACTGTACTGGACCAAACTGGACCGGACCAACCTGGACCAAACTGGACTGAACTACACTGGACCAGACCAAACTTGACTGGACCAAACTGGACTGGACCAGAGCAACCTGGACTGGACCAATCTGGACTGGACCAAACTGGACCACTTTGCTAAAATGTTTCCTACAGGGGCGCCTCATGTAAGAGGTTTTTTTTTAACTTCCTGCCTGCTGACGTTTCTCAGTGACCGTCAGAAATGTTTGCATCTTTTTGAGCCTTTTATTAGTTTCTGTTTTCATCATCCGCTCAGATTCCACCTTCGTGCTAACACTGGTCCTGAAGGTTATGGCGTCATGTGTGAGAACCTATGGGTACTCCATCCTGTTACCAATCGTTTGTTGTGAAAATGTCAGTCTGTCTAAATCTGAGCATCTGATCCACAGAGGAGGAATGTGATGATTGGTGTGTTTTATTAGAGACATTCTATTTTAGGATTTAAGTGGTTCATTTTTCTCTTCTAACTCTTCTTTTGACCTGCAGCTCTGGGGAATCATCAAGCAAGGCTACAAGTGCAAAGGTAAAGTTTGATCACGTTTTCATTTTAGATGTGATGATGATAAAGAGCAGCAGCTCAAACCAAAGAGGGGGAATCTTTCAGTGTTGAACAGAGAGAGACTGAAATATTCAGACAACATATTCATACCACATCCAGGACAGAGGCCATAAAAATCCTGGAAAAAAACATGTGTGTATATGCTCACATACATACAGAACATCCACATGAGGACAGGGTCCACATGCCCTCATCTACTCTGAACATCCACCAAATAAAGACACCAACATCCCTGAGCTTCATCTGGGATCTGGACTCAAGGATTTATAGAAGGCTAAAAAGGTCCTTCTTCATCCTGCTGCCTTTAACAAACATAGTCTGGTATCATAGAAACAGAGCTTTCAGATTATTAGATTCAGATTATTCTCCCCTGAAGCTAAGCTGCTCTTTTATATTTATTATTTATTAACTCACTTATTTACTTATTAATTTATTCACTTATTTATTTATTTACTTATTTATATACTTGTTTATTTATTTATTTACTTATTTATTTATTTACTTATTAATTTACTTTTTCTCTACTTATTTATTTACTTATTTATTTGTTTTTTATATACTTTTAAAAATATATACTTATTTATTTATTTATTTATTTATTTATTTATTTATTCACTTATTTATTTACTTATTTATGTACTTATTTGTTTACTTAGTTATTTTTATTCATTTACTTATTTATTTATTTTTCTTTTTTATTTATTCACTTATTTATTTACTTATTTATGCACTTATTTCTTTACTTACTTATTTTAATTCATTTACTTATTTATTTTTCCTTTTTATTTATTTACTTATGTATTTATCAACTTATTTATTTATTTCAGTATTTATTTATTTTCTTATTATTTTCTTGTTTATTTATATACTTATTTATTCATTAATTTACTTTTTTATTTATTTACTTATTTATTCATTCACTTAATTATTTATTTACCTATTAATTTATTTAATTTATATTTACTTTTTATTTACTTATTTATTTACTTATTTATTTCTTTTATTTACTTTTTTGAATATATACTAATTTATTTATTTACTTATTTATTTACTTATATATCTATTATCTTATTTATTTATTTACTTATTTATTATTTTCTTATTATTTTCTTGTTTATTTATATACTTATTTATTTATTTATTCAGTTATTATTTATTTACTTATTTATTTATTTACTTATTTATTTACTTATTTATTTATTTACTTTTTATTTACTTTTTTATTTACTTATTTATTTATTGATTAATTAATTAATTAATTAATTTACTTATTTATTTATTTATTTATGTACTTATTTCTATCCTTACTTATTTTTATTTATTTATTTACTTATTTATTTATTTACTTATCTATTTATTTTCTTATTATTTTCTTGTTTATTTATATACTTATTTATTTCTTCAGTTGTTATTTATTTACTTATTTATTTATTTATCTGTTTATTTATTCACTTTTTTATTTCTTTACTTATTAATTTACTTTTTATTTACTTATTTAATTACTTTTTATTTACTTTTTAAAATATATACTTAATTATTTATTTATTTATTTATTTATTTATTTATTCACTTATTTTTTTACTTATTTATGTACTTATTTGTTTACTTAGTTATATTATTCATTTACTTATTTATTTATTTTTCTTTTTTATTTATTCACTTATTTATTTACTTATTTATGCACTTATTTCTTTACTTACTTATTTTAATTCATTTACTTATTTATTTTTCCTTTTTATTTATTTACTTATGTATTTATCAACTTATTTATTTATTTCAGTATTTATTTATTTTCTTATTATTTTCTTGTTTATTTATATACTTATTTATTCATTAATTTACTTTTTTATTTATTTACCTATTTGTTCATTCACTTAATTATTTATTTACCTATTAATTTATTTAATTTATATTTACTTATTTATTAACTTATTTATTTCTTTTATTTACTTTTTTGAATATATACTAATTTATTTATTTACTTATTTATTTACTTATATATCTATTATCTTATTTATTTATTTACTTATTTATTATTTTCTTATTATTTTCTTGTATATTTATATACTTATTTATTTATTTATTCAGTTATTATTTATTTACTTATTTATTTATTCACTTATTTATTTATTTATTTATTAACCTTTTATTTACTTTTTTATTTACTTATTTATTTATTGATTAATTAATTAATTTATTTATTTACTTATTTATTTACTTATTTACGTACTTATTTCTATCCTTACTTATTTTTATTTATTTATTTACTTATTTATTTACTTATTTATGTACTTATTTCTATCCTTACTTATTTTTATTTATTTATTTACTTATTTATTAATTTACTTATTTATTTATTTTCTTATTATTTTCTTGTTTATTTATATACTTATTTATTTCTTCAGTTATTATTTATTTACTTATTTATTTATTTATCTGTTTATTTATTCACTTTTTTATTTCTTTACTTATTAATTTACTTTTTATTTACTTATTTAATTATTTTTTATTTACTTTTTAAAATATATACTTAATTATTTATCTTCTTATTTATTTATTTATTTATTTATTTATTCACTTATTTATTTACTTATTTATGTACTTATTTCTTTACTTACTTATTTTTATTTATTTATTTACTTATTAATTTACTTTTTGTTTACTTATTTAATTATTTTTTATTTACTTTTTTAAATATATACTTATTTATTTATTTTCTTATTTATTTATTTATTCACTTATTTATTTACTTATTTATGTACTTATTTCTATACTTACTTATTTTTATTTATTTATTTATTTATTTATTTACTTATTAATTTATTTACTTTTTATTTACTTTTTAAAATATATACTTGTTTATTTATTTTCTTATTTATTTATTTATTTATTCACTCATTTATTTACTTATTTATGTACTTATTTCTTTACTTACTTATTTTTATTTATTTACTTACTTGTTTTCCTATTTACTTATTTTTTTCTTTTTTATTTATATACTTATTTTTGTTATCCACAGATGCATTTATTTCCAGTGTATGTGTGTTGCAGACTGTGGAGTTAACTGTCATAAACAGTGTCGGGAGCTGCTGGTTCTGGCCTGTAGGAAGCTGATCCGGTCTAGCTCTCTGGGCAGCGTTTCTCCGGTCCGACTGACCCACAGCTCGCTGCCCAGCAGCCCTGCCCTGCCCACCTGCACAGGTAACACTCCGCTGTAGGGATTTAAATCTTCCACTCTGCTTTATTCACCCTTTGTGCTCCCTCTCCTGTAGATGAGGACGAGGTGTTTGAGTTCCCATCGGTCACACCAGCAGGTCCAGTCCTGGACCCTCAGTCCATCACCCTGATGACGGGTTCAGCTCAGAGGATCTCTGTACGTCTGCAGAGGGCCACCGCCAGCCAGGCCACGCAGACGGAGCCCCTGTGGCCCGAGCACAGCTGGGGGGCTGCGAACGGTGGATCACATACCTTCCCTAAAATGAAATACAGGACTCACAGGAAAGCGTCCAAGAATAAAGGTTTTGCTCGATGGGAGAACCAGAACGATGGGCCGCACCAGGCGGTCTCCTCACGGTGCAGCGTGGACTCTCAGCAGAGGCCGGACGTCCCAGCAGGGCTCCTACACAACGGAGTGGCACACAGGAGACAGGTCAGGATATAGGAGCTGTAGTATTGTTAGAATGTGAGGATTTAAACAGACGTGTAGAGGAGTAGACTTCCATCATACATGTGACATTTGAGGCCAGTCAGATGTTTCATACGGCAGTCACACTAACTATGATGAGGTGTCTACATGTAAGCATGCTCAGTGTGATACTGTTGGTCTGACAGAAAGTCTGGAAGAGCACAAAATCCTGCATGCACCACCAAAAACATCTTATTCTGAAATCAAAAGACGGAGCTGGTGGGCTTCCTGTTGGGATTCAGGCATGACTCCAAGAGGCTTTTTTCTCATTCTCATGATAATCCATGTGCAGACCCAAAAATCATAAGCCTAGGGTGAATGTTAAAAGTTGATTTAGAGAAACAAAGTAATGATACTGATGCATGAATGTGATGATCCCTGACGTTTGGTGATGGCTGAGGCTCAAACTAAAAAGTTGTATGGCATCATTGGTGGGGGGTCTCTGCAGAAAAAGTACAGGAAAGAAGTTTCAAGTTTGAGTTTGAGTCCACCAGATTAGATCCTTTGACAGGTTTGTTAAATATACAGCCGAGAATCAAATGAAAGCCTGCAGTCACTGGTGTAGACTAAAAATCTTTGCCTTTCTCCTCCAGGACAGCTGACTTGGTCACAGCGGTGAGGGCCGGTCCTACAGGTCCAGAAAGGCCCCAGCAGCAGGGACCTGGAGGCTTCTCTGCATGGGGGACTTACTGGGCTGCCTGAAGTCTCCTCTCAGTGACCTGGAGCTCTCCTGTCCCCTGTAGCCTTCAGCACAGACAGAGCTTCATGTGGAGCTGTGGAAGGACTGAACGAGTGACCTCTGGGAGAAAAAGGTCACAAAGATCATGGAGAGAGGGTCGGGGGAAGATGGACTAGCCCCCTCCTCCATCCTCTGATTCTGGAGGGATCAGCAGCAGTGTTGACTCTAAATAACTTCAAGTCTTCTTCCAGGGTGAACAGAACATCTACACGTGGACATTTCCTTCAGTAGATCAGTACCGGACAGTTAATGGACATGAAGTTCATGATAGCTCAGCAGAAACATCTCCTCACTGCTGCCTGGCTCTGAAGGTGGGTTAAGATGAAGGCTGTGGATGGTTTTTGACCTTTGACCTCCAGAATGTAATCAGTGAGTCAGGGTGAACATATCCCTCAAAGCATTCAGGAGATATCACATGCACATTAGACTTAGTGACCTTTGACCTGAGTCTGAGTGGACATGCATGCAAACTAAAACCCACAAAGCATTCTTGAATGTTGTGCTCCCAGTAGAGGGATAAACATGAGGCCCAGTGACCTTGACCTTTGACTTCCAGTGAAATCAGTCCCTCCCTGAGTCAGAGTTCACCTTTGTGCACAATTTGAAGAAACTGCTCTAAACATTTTTGAGATACTGACCAACAAATATGTGATGGACATGGGCAGAAAGCCCTCTCTTGTGACTCTGACATCCATCTAATCCGACCTTCTAAAGTTTAAGAGACAGAAGCAGAGAGAAGAGTTTCAGAGAGTTTCAGAGAGGCTGCCTTAACAATCCTGGAACAATCATTCTGACTAACAACCTCCAGATCAGATCAGAGTAGATAGAACCATGAATGACTACCCTCCAAGGATTCTTAAACAACAGGTGAATCTGAGGCCCGGTGACCCTAACCTTTGACCTAAAATATTATAATATGAGATAGAATATTATATGTAAGACCAGGTATGACCATTAGCCTTCAACCGGGACCCCCAGACCTCCAAACTGAGGCACCTCATCCCTTAGTCAGAGTTGCATTTGTGCAGAACAAATCCCTTTAGGCTGTTGGATTAACAGGCACAGCCTGGAAAGCTAGGGATGAACATGAGGCCCTTTGACCAGAAAAATCATATTTGTCTCTCACTGAACCAGAGCAGACAGTGCAAACTTTGAAAAAAAGAAAAACTCCCTGGCATGGCCTGGAGAGACATTTTACCTCCACAACAGTTTCTTCTTTTGTCAGAGCAGAAACTCCCTCAGAGACGAACCCATATTTTAAACCTAGAGGTGATCACGGGGCCAAATGACCTTGACATTGACCCCGAAAGTCACTTCAGCTTCTCCTTGAATCAAAGTGGAGGTTTCTCTAAATCTGGAAGAAAATGCCTGATGCATTCATGACTTAGTAAAAGCAAGGGATATACATGAGGTCCAATGACTTTGACCTTTCACCTGGAAAGTCTAAGTCTTGAGTCTGTTGAGCAGAATCTTTGAAATACTTTAATTCACAAGCCAGGCTTGAACATGAGGCCTTTCACTTTGACCTATGACCTCCAACATCCACAGTTTATCCACAAACATATGGAATATTTGATTACAGATGAGGTCTGAACATGAGGCCCAACAGCCCTGAATTAGGATCTGTATGTCCAAAATCTCACCACTTCATTCTGGGGTCAGATTAATGATAATCCATGGAAGTGTTCCAGAGATTCCAGGCTCACAGGAACCGCCCAGACACAGATAACTCCCCCGGGACACGCCTTTGTATGGTGGCCCTGTAGGCCAATAGGAAATAAATATTTCAAAAGCGCAAAATATATTTCAGAAAACACAAAAACATTTCACAATACACAAAAACATTTCACAATACGCAAAAACATTTCAAAATACACAAAAACATTTCACAATACACAAAAACATTTCACAAAACACAAAAACATTTCACAATACGCAAAAACATTTCAAAATACACAAAAACATTTCACAATACACAAAAACATTTCACAAAACACAAAAACATTTCACAATACACAAAAACATTTCACAATACGCAAAAACATTTCAAAATACACAAAAACATTTCACAATACACAAAAACATTTCAAAATACACAAAAACATTTCAAAATACACAAACACATTTCAAAATACACAAACACATTTCACAATACACAAAAACATTTCACAAAACACAAAAACATTTCAAAATACACAAAAACATTTCACAATACACAAAAATATTTCAAAATACACAAAAACATTTCAAAATACACAAACACATTTCACAATACACAAAAACATTTCACAAAACACAAACACATTTCACAATACACAAAAACATTTCACAAAACACAAAAACATTTCAAAATACACAAAAACATTTCACAATACACAAAAACATTTCAAAATACACAAAAACATTTCAAAATACACAAAAACATTTCACAATACGCAAAAACATTTCAAAATACACAAAAACATTTCACAATACACAAAAACATTTCACAATACACAAAAACATTTCACAAAACACAAAAACATTTCAAAATACACAAAAACATTTCACAATACACAAAAACATTTCAAAATACACAAAAACATTTCAAAATACACAAACACATTTCACAAAACACAAAAACATTTCAAAATACACAAAAACATTTCACAAAACACAAAAACATTTCAAAATACACAAAAACATTTCACAATACGCAAAAACATTTCAAAATACACAAAAACATTTCACAATACACAAAAACATTTCACAATACGCAAAAACATTTCACAATACACAAAAACATTTCAAAATACACAAAAACATTTCACAATACGCAAAAACATTTCAAAATACACAAAAACATTTCAAAATACACAAAAACATTTCAAAATACACAAAAACATTTCAAAATACGCAAAAACATTTCACAATACGCAAAAACATTTCAAAATACACAAAAACATTTCACAATACACAAAAACATTTCACAAAACGCAAAAACATTTCAAAATACGCAAAAACATTTCACAAAGTGCAAAAACATTTCAAAATACACAAAAACATTTCAAAATACACAAAAACATTTCAAAATACACAAAAACATTTCAAAATACGCAAAAACATTTCAAAATACACAAAAACATTTCACAATACACAAAAACATTTCACAAAACGCAAAAACATTTCAAAATACGCAAAAACATTTCACAAAGTGCAAAAACATTTCAAAATACACAAAAACATTTCAAAATACACAAAAACATTTCAAAATACGCAAAAACATTTCACAAAGTGCAAAAACATTTCAAAATATGCAAAAACATTTCACAAAGTGCAAAAACATTTCAAAATACACAAAAACATTTCACAATACACAAAAACATTTCAAAATACACAAAAACATTTCACAATACGCAAAAACATTTCACAAAACACAAAAACATTTCAAAATACACAAAAACATTTCACAATACGCAAAAACATTTCAAAATACACAAAAACATTTCACAATACGCAAAAACATTTCACAAAACACAAAAACATTTCAAAATACACAAAAACATTTCACAATACGCAAAAACATTTCAAAATACACAAAAACATTTCACAATACACAAAAACATTTCACAATACGCAAAAACATTTCACAATACACAAAAACATTTCAAAATACACAAAAACATTTCACAATACGCAAAAACATTTCAAAATACACAAAAACATTTCAAAATACACAAAAACATTTCAAAATACACAAAAACATTTCAAAATACGCAAAAACATTTCACAATACGCAAAAACATTTCAAAATACACAAAAACATTTCACAATACACAAAAACATTTCACAAAACGCAAAAACATTTCAAAATACGCAAAAACATTTCACAAAGTGCAAAAACATTTCAAAATACACAAAAACATTTCAAAATACACAAAAACATTTCAAAATACACAAAAACATTTCAAAATACGCAAAAACATTTCAAAATACACAAAAACATTTCAAAATACACAAAAACATTTCACAATACACAAAAACATTTCACAAAACGCAAAAACATTTCAAAATACGCAAAAACATTTCACAAAGTGCAAAAACATTTCAAAATACACAAAAACATTTCAAAATACACAAAAACATTTCAAAATACGCAAAAACATTTCACAAAGTGCAAAAACATTTCAAAATATGCAAAAACATTTCACAAAGTGCAAAAACATTTCAAAATACACAAAAACATTTCACAATACACAAAAACATTTCAAAATACACAAAAACATTTCACAATACGCAAAAACATTTCACAATACACAAAAACATTTCACAATACACAAAAACATATCACAATACACAAAAACATTTCACAATACGCAAAAACATTTCACAATACACAAAAACATTTCAAAATACACAAAAACATTTCACAATACGCAAAAACATTTCAAAATACACAAAAACATTTCAAAATACACAAAAACATTTCAAAATACACAAAAACATTTCAAAATACGCAAAAACATTTCACAATACGCAAAAACATTTCAAAATACACAAAAACATTTCACAATACACAAAAACATTTCACAAAACGCAAAAACATTTCAAAATACGCAAAAACATTTCACAAAGTGCAAAAACATTTCAAAATACACAAAAACATTTCAAAATACACAAAAACATTTCACAATACGCAAAAACATTTCAAAATACACAAAAACATTTCAAAATACACAAAAACATTTCACAATACGCAAAAACATTTCACAATACACAAAAACATTTCACAATACACAAAAACATTTCACAAAACGCAAAAACATTTCAAAATACGCAAAAACATTTCACAAAGTGCAAAAACATTTCAAAATACACAAAAACATTTCAAAATACACAAAAACATTTCAAAATACACAAAAACATTTTACAGTACACAAAAACATTTCACAAAGTGCAAAAACATTTCACAATACACAAAAACATTTCACAATACACAAAAACATTTCAAAATACACAAAAACATTTCAAAATACGCAAAAACATTTCACAATACGCAAAAACATTTCAAAATACACAAAAACATTTCACAATACACAAAAACATTTCACAAAACGCAAAAACATTTCAAAATACGCAAAAACATTTCACAAAGTGCAAAAACATTTTACAATACACAAAAACATTTCAAAATACACAAAAACATTTCACAATACGCAAAAACATTTCAAAATACACAAAAACATTTTACAATACACAAAAACATTTCAAAATACACAAAAACATTTCAAAATACACAAAAACATTTCACAATACACAAAAACATTTCACAAAACGCAAAAACATTTCAAAATACGCAAAAACATTTCACAAAGTGCAAAAACATTTTACAATACACAAAAACATTTCAAAATACACAAAAACATTTCACAATACGCAAAAACATTTCAAAATACACAAAAACATTTTACAATACACAAAAACATTTCAAAATACACAAAAACATTTCAAAATACACAAAAACATTTCAAAATACACAAAAACATTTCACAAAACGCAAAAACATTTCAAAATACACAAAAACATTTCACAATACACAAAAACATTTCAAAATACACAAAAACATTTCAAAATACACAAAAACATTTCAAAATACACAAAAACATTTCACAAAGTGCAAAAACATTTCACAATACACAAAAACATTTCACAATACACAAAAACATTTCAAAATACACAAAAACATTTCACAAAATGCAAAAACATTTCAAAATACGCAAAAACATTTCACAAAGTGCAAAAACATTTCAAAATATGCAAAAACATTTCACAATACACAAAAACATTTCACAATACACAAAAACATTTCAAAATACACAAAAACATTTCACAAAATGCAAAAACATTTCAAAATACGCAAAAACATTTCACAAAGTGCAAAAACATTTCAAAATACGCAAAAACATTTCACAAAGTGCAAAAACATTTCAAAATACACAAAAACATTTCACAAAATGCAAAAACATTTCAAAATACGCAAAAACATTTCACAAAGTGCAAAAACATTTCAAAATACACAAAAACATTTCACAAAATGCAAAAACATTTCAAAATACGCAAAAACATTTCACAAAGTGCAAAAACATTTCAAAATATGCAAAAACATTTCACAATACACAAAAACATTTTACAATACACAAAAACATTTCACAAAGTGCAAAAACATTTCACAATACACAAAAACATTTCAAAATACGCAAAAACATTTCACAATACGCAAAAACATTTCACAATACACAAAAACATTTCAAAATACACAAAAACATTTCAAAATACACAAAAACATTTCACAATACGCAAAAACATTTCAAAATACGCAAAAACATTTCAAAATACGCAAAAACATATCACAATACACAAAAACATTTCAAAATACACAAAAACATTTCAAAATACGCAAAAACATTTCAAAATACACAAAAACATTTCACAATACGCAAAAACATTTCACAATACGCAAAAACATATCACAATACACAAAAACATTTCACAATACACAAAAACATTTCAAAATACGCAAAAACATTTCACAATACGCAAAAACATTTCACAATACACAAAAACATTTCACGAAACCAGAAAGGGTAGGACCATGGTGCTTGTTTGTGATTGGCTAAACCCAAGTCTGTCCGGCATCAGTCATTTATCATTTCCTGTTTATACTTCTTACCGCAATAGCCGAGCCAGCATGAAATTTCAAGTGTCTACCGGCATGGAAGAGGAACTTGAGTTGATAGCAGAATACTTCAACAAGGGAAATACATATAGTGTGATTCCTGATATGCTCTCCTCGTATCATGACATACACATTTCAGTTGGAAGCCTAAAATCGCGCTGAAAGTGTCGTGCCAAAAGAAGTACCCCCGGTAGGATTTGTATCCCCCTGCCGCCTTTGCCGAAGGAGCTGACTATCGACTATCAGGCGTAGATTTCGCCTCAGTGAATAAAAATGACAATAAAAGAATGTATAAAGCAGAAGATTAGTTTTGATCATCTGTTTTATTCTTCATTATCGTGTTTTTGTTGGTAATATCTTTTAAAATAAGATCTTTTAAGTAAACGTTTTGATTCTGCAGCTTGGTGCACACTCATTACGCCGAACTGAGAACGCATCTTTTTCCTCCTGCGTCCTGTCATTGTATTTTGGCGGCGTGTTGGTCATCAAATCTGGGTCCACGCTGCTGTACATGAGTAACAGACATATTTTCTTCATAACTTTTATCATCTTCTATTAGCGCTGTTTAGCGTCAAGCCGCTGACATGCACTCACCACTTCCCACTTCCGCCTCGAGGTATTTCAAAATAAAGGTCCTGCATAGCCATTTCACTGAATATTAACTTGTCTATTGACCAGTCTGAACAAGATTTATGTACAGAGAGATCAATTTCAGACCATTTATTTCAACACATCGTCCACTTCAACTACATCCCACTCTAAACAAGTGTTTCACAGTGTAAAGAACTGTAAAAAACAAAGGAACATTTCATTGCAATCAAATATGTCATCTCTTCAGGGTGTATAAATGGTGTACTACTGCCTTGTCTTTGCTTTAATGTAAATTACAAATGATTTTAGGTCTCATTTTAGCCTTGCCAGGATTTGCACCCCCCATCCACAAGGAAGAGGTGGGGCCCCCTGCCTCAATAGACTTTTCTTGGCCAGCTCTCATGACAACTGATGACATTTGTGAAATTGGAACCGTTTTGAGCTTTCCTCTTGAAGTTAGAGGGGATATAAGAAATCAGGCCCTGATTCGGCCCTGAAATAATTTGTATCCCCTGTAACTTGAAATAGAAGTGAGTTAACCTGTTCAAACTCTCCAGTATTATCAGGCTTGATCAGAAATGAACACAAAATGAATGTTATGATGGTAGTTCATGATTTGAGCATTCTGGAGGGGGGATACACTTTGCACCATGTATGCAAAGTGTACATGATGCCGGACAGACTTGGGTTTAGCCAATCACAAACAAGCACCATGGTCCTACCCTTTCCGGTTTCGTGAAATGTATTTGTGTTTTCTGAAATCTATTTTGCGCTTTTGAAATATTTATTTCCTATTGGCCTTCAGGGCCACCGTACCTTTGGCCCCTGGCAAAGAAAGAATGGAGGAAGTGAAACTGCAGGTGTTTGTATGTGGAGCTGCAGAAGAGGAACAGGAAACGTGAATACTGAGGACATCCAAGCCCGGCTGTCGGGGCGGTCTACCCCAGCGTGAAGCCAGGCTGTCGGGGCGGTCTACCCCAGCGTGAAGCCCGGCTGTCGGGGCGGTCTACCCCAGCGTGAAGCCCGGCTGTCGGGGCAGTCTACCCCAGCGTGAAGCCCGGCTGTCGGGGCAGTCTACCCCAGCGTGAAGCCCGGCTGTCGGGGCAGTCTACCCCAGTGTGAAGTTAGATGAAGTCTGTCGGTGAAGGTTTGATGTTTCTATTTATTGATGCCAGCGTCTGCTTTCAGTGTTGAGTTTACTCATGAGAGAAACACATTTTTTTATTTCAGTCCTGCTTTTATTCAGGAAATCACTCTTAAATAAAGTTTATTTTAGCTAGTAGAAAAATCTGTCATCGTTTCTCTCTTTGACATGAATGTGTAGTTAAAACAGGACTTTGGACCACTGAGACCACATCGATCCATCGCTCAGCAGTCCAAAGTCTCCACAGTCAGTGATGGTTCAGGGTCCATGACATCTGTTGGTCCACTGGTCTTTATCAAGTCCAGAGTCCATGCTGTCAGCTGTCAGCTGTCAGTCCTCAGTTCTCTTACTGCTGGATCTGTCCGCTGCCTTTGACACAGTAAACCACCAAATCCTCCTCTCCACACTCTCTTCACTTGGTATCTCAGGATCTGCCCTACAGTGGTTTAAGTCCTACCTCACAGGGAGATCTTTTAGAGTATCATGGAAGGGAGGAGTGTCTAAACTGCATGGCTTATCAACAGGGGTGCCTCAAGGGTCTGTGCTTGGTCCCCTACTTTTCTCAATATACACCACCTCACTTGGTGCAATCATCCGCTCCCATGGCTTTTCTTATCACTGCTATGCAGACGACACACAGCTATTCCTGTCCTTTCCACCAGATGACACAACTGTCTCAGCTCGGATCTCATCCTGCCTTGCTGATATTTCTAAATGGATGAGGGAACGTCACCTTCAGCTCAACCTGCCCAAAACTGAGCTCATTATCATCCCAGCCAGTCCCACTATGGAACCGCAGATCAGTATCCAGCTTGGATCAAATAATCTCTTGCCCACTAAGTCAGCCCGGAATCTGGGTGTCATGATTGATGACCAGCTAACCTTCAAGCTCCATGTGGCCTCGATTGCTCGGTCCTGCCGTTTCGCCCTCTACAACATCAAGAGGATCAGACCCTACTTGACAGAGCATGCTACACAACTCCTGGTACAGGCTCTTATAATATCACGTATTGACTACTGTAACTCATTACTGGCAGGCCTACCTGCATGCACAGTTATACCTCTGCAGTTGATCCAGAACGCAGCAGCACGTCTTGTCTTCAACCAACCCAAGAGAGCTCATGTCACGCCTCTTTTAATCTCTCTACACTGGCTTCCAGTTGCAGCTCGCATTAAATTCAAAACTCTAATCATTGCTTACAAAGCAGTAACTAAAACTGCTCCTGTTTACCTGGAGTCCCTCATCCAGGTCTACACCCCTTCTCGCCCACTACGCTCAGCCGGCGAAAGGCGCCTGGTACTTCCAGCACATCATGCTCCTAAGTCACTAGCTCGACTCTTCTCCTCTGTTGTCCCTAAATGGTGGAATGAATTACCCAACTCCATTCGATCTACAGACTCCCTGTCTACTTTCAAGAGAAGGCTAAAGACCCAGCTCTTCAGAGAACACTTTGCACTTAGCTAGGCAATTCTCTACTGTTGTCCCCAGTAGTAGATTGAGTCTCAGCCAGACTATTCTCCACTGCTGTCCCCAGTGGTTGAATGAGTTTCCCAACTATAGTTAGCTCGCACTGTCCTGCTCTACTTCTGGGATTTCTTTGCCCAGCTCTTTGGGAATGATCCAGCACTTGGTACTTGGTAAATAGTTGTTGTGAAGTCTAATGGTTGGCGATTAGTGATCCCACATTTTCCTTGATTCATTGTTGCTGTCTAATAACAAAAAAAAAACAACATAAAAAACAAAAAACAAAAAAAAACAAAAACAAAAAAAAAAAAAAAAAAAAAAAACTACATAAACAACGTATATTTTAGGTACTCTGCCTTAAACTCTACACGGCAGCACTTGAGTCCAATTGAACCTGAAGCACTTGATGGCACTTACTGATGTTGTTTCTTCTTGTCTAGATCGTTGCTTGTGTTGTTCTTGCTCTCAAATGTACGTCGCTTTGGAGAAAAGCGTCTGCTAAATGACATTGTAACATTGTAACATGACATTGTCTACAGATTTTAAAGTCCTTCATGAAGCTTTGTGGAGATCCTGATCTCCTTTCCACTGTCCCACAGGGAAACCAGAACTACCAGAGACTGCTTTACTGACCATGGTGTTACTGGTCTGGCCTGAACCCCGTAGAGGATCACTGGAAATAAAAGACCCGAGACTCAACAGTCCAGATGAGATGAAGCCTGCTACCAAACGACCTGGACTTCATGACAACGGCTGTGCCGCGATCCGCCGGCCAATCACAAATGAAGAAGACGAGGGGGCGCTAGTGAGCACCACATGGAATAGATGCTTTGTGAACGGCTCCTGCACATCCTCGCTAGAATCTTTGTTTTAAAGTAACACTGGGCTGTAAAACTCCAAACTTCAAACCCTGAACTCCAAACATGGGTAAGGGAAAAACAACCAACGGAAAATCAGATTCCAAGAAGGACGGTAGAGCTGTTTCTCCAAACAATGAAGCTCAAGACGCTAGCATCCCAACTAGCCAACCCGACATAGCTAGCTGCTTTAATGCTGCTACCAGTGAGACTCCCTCCACACAGCCCACCTTGACGGACATCCTGGAAGCTACTGGGACACTGAAGGGGAATATCAACGTCGGATTCAGTGCTCTGGACTCAAAACTACAGCTGGTACAAACGTCCCTGGCTGACCATAACACCCGTATCTCTGACTTAGAGGGGTCCATCACCCATCATGATACCCGTATAGCGGTCCTGGAGAGGCGATGCGAGGAGTTAATGGAGAGTAACACCACAATGAAGCGTAAGCTAATTGACCTCGAAAGCCGATCCAGACGCTCTGGAAAAGGGTAACCCAACGCAGTTCATCACAGACCTCCTTCCTCAGCTTCTTGGAAATAATCACTTCCCCGGAGGACTCAAGGTGGACCGAGCACGCCACGGATGATGATCGCCAAAATACATCACTTTCAAGAGAAGGAGAAAATCCTAAAGCTTGCACGCCTGCAGACTTCCCTGACCTTCAATGGAGCACGGATTAACTTCTTCCCTGACTTCTGGTCGGAAATATCAGAACAACGCCAAGCCTTCGTTGGAGTGAAGAAGAAGCTGAGAGAGGCAGGAGTCAAACGTGGCCTCCTTTTCCCAGCAGGACTGATCCTTACGTTTAAAACATTCCAGGAGGCCGCAGATGCCGAAGCCTTTATTGACAGCTTCGTTACAACAGCTGCTGCTCCGTGATGGGACTGAATTCACCTGTTCAACTCATAACGAGGCCAACAAGATAACCCGACATACTTTTGGACTGCCTATAAGCCGAATTTAGAGGTTAGTTCTATGGACATAGTTTAAACACGTGTTTTGGACATATGAGGATGGGCGGGGCAGTTTCTTAACTCCGCCGGTAAGGTACGCAGTGCTATTATTATTAGCTCATCATGTTTACCTTATTAAGACACTTTCCTGTTGCGTTCAGCTATCTCTCAATGCTTATGAGGGGCCTTAGATACCACTTTGTTTGGGGAAGGGGTTGGGGGGTGGGTACAAGGGCTGTTTATAATGTTGAAGTTGTTGTTTGGCTCTGTTTAGTTTTGTTTTCTCTGTGTGTCAGCGCGACTGTCAGAATATGTCACACAATGTGGTCACCGGTAACTCTAATACTTGGCCACAGGGTGGCAGCTTAACCCCAGCTTAAAAAGAGGCAAGGCATTTTCCCATTGAAAGCCTGATCAGGGGACATTATTTTTATCCAAGAAACCCACATCAGACATACGGAGCAATGGAGGCTAAAATGCAGGTGGATATCCCAGATATATCAGTCAACTTTCTCTTCCAGGGTGAGAGGTGTCGCAATATTAATCAGCAGAAATATCCCATTAGAACATTCCTACAGTATCAGACCCAGATGGACGGTATCTTATCGTATCAGGTCATATTTGTGTCATCATGTAACTTTATTAAATATTTATGCACCCAATTTCGATGATCCCGGATTTTTTAGGAAAGTTTTTAGTCTTATTCCAGATTTATCAACCACCCATCTAATAGCAGGTGGAGATTATAAAACTATTTTAGACTGTTTCACGACTCGCCCTATTACCCCATCAAATGCCACTATTACAATAAATAATTTACTTAAATCCTTGAATCTCGTTGATATTTGGAGGTTACAGCACCAGACTGATAAAGACTATTCTTTTTTTTCTCAAGTGCACAAATCTTAAAAAAGAATTGACTATTTCCTTTCTGATACTAAGTTGACTGGTAATATATTTTCTACTAAATATCATAACATCTTAATATCAGATCACAGCCCTGTTGAACTAAAAATAAATCAGTTTTTAGTTGGCGGTTTAATCCATTATTACTCAACAACACACAATTTCATAAACAAATGTCCAACCTAATAACAGATTATTTACTTCATAATGAAACCCCTGACATCACTGATCCAACTTTGTGGGAAGCTTTCGAGGCCGTTATGCGAGGACTTATTATTGCATTTGAGTCTAAAGCAAAAAAAGACAGACAAGAGGAATTATCAGACATCTCTGCTTGCTTGACAGCGCTTGAGAGGGAGTATAGGGCAACTCCCTCACCCTCTAAATTGAATGATATAAGGAAACTAAAGTTTAAATATAATCGTATTCTTTCTAACCAGGTCAGTGTAATGCTCTTAAAAATCAAATCAAATCATTTTTAACTTGCTGACAAGCCGGACAAACTATTGGCTCGCCAGCTGAGAACCAGGCAGGCTAACAGAACAATCCACAAAGTTAAAAGCAAAACGGGAACTATTCTTACAGAACCAGAAGAAGTTAATGAGTGCTTCTGAAAATTTTATGAGGACCTGTATACTTCTAAGACTTCAGCTAATGCGACACAGATCTCTAACTTTTTAAGTGCCCTTCAACTACCAAAACTGAGCCCTACAGCGCAGTCTGAATTAAATGCAAGTATAACTTTAGATGAAGTCAAAAAAGCAATACATTCTTTTCCTAATGGGAAAGTTTCAGGTCCTGATGGGTTTGGTATAGAATTTTACAGAGCATACTCGGATAAGGTAGCCTCTATAATGCTTAAGATGTTCAATCACTCCATCTCAGCCCGTCAACTTCCCAAAACCTTATATTCTGCCGATATTTCATTAATATTGAAAAAAGATAAGGATCCAACAGATCCAGCTTCATACCGACCAATTGCCCTACTAGGCTGGGATCTTAAAGTGCTAACCAAAATACTAGCGAACAGACTTAGTAACTGTATCACCAGCATAATCCATCAAGACCAGACTGGATTTATTCCAGGGAGATTTTCTTTTTTCAATGTAAGGGGTCTGATGAATATAATGTACTCCAAACACAAAAAAGATGCTAAAATATCCATCTTAGTGCTAGATGCGCAAAAAGCGTTTGATCAGATTGAGTGGAAATATATTTTAACCGTGATAAAGGAATTCAATCTAGGTAGCAACTTTGCTTCTTGGGTTGAAATACGATATGCTTTCCCAACAGCCTCTGTAATCACAAAGACAAATCACCTTCTTTTGCCCTACAACGCTCTTGCTGACAGGGCTGTCCTTTAAGCCCCTTATTATTTGCAATTGCTATAGAACCTCTAGCAGTTAGTATAAGAAACCACCCCTCTTCTGCTCCGTTGATCCTTGGTAAGGTTGATCATCGTATTTCACTCTATGCAGATGATATAGTCTTGTTTCTTTCCCATCCCTTCCCCCTCCACTTAAACTTATTAAAACTTTTGGTGAATTATCTGGATATACAATAAAAATGGATAAGAGTGAGTTTATGCCTCTTAAAGGTGACTTTAGCCCAGACTTTTTGAGAACCCTGCCCTTTCGTATTGCTACTGATAAAATCAAATACTTAGGATTAGATATTCCCAAAAATCCTAGATGAATTTATAAATTGAATTATGTAAGTATGGTAGAAAAACTTAAGGCCAACATTGAGACCTGGAGGTTGTTACCTTTGTCAATGATAGGTCGAGTGAACGCGATTAAAATGATGGCACTCCCCAGGTTTCTTTATCTCTTTCAGAATTTACCCATATTTCTACCTAAAGCTTTTTTTTTAACTCTCAGATTCCATTGTTTTACCTTTTGTATGGGGATTCAAAGCTCATCGTATTTCTAAAAAACATATAATTAAGTCCAAATCAGCCGGTGGTCCTGGTCTCTCAACTTTCAACACTATTATTGGGCTGCAAACTCTAGAGCACTTGTTTATTGGAAAAATGCTTATCCTGATATTGTCAATCCTACAACGCCATCTTGGCTTGCAGTTGAACAGAATCCATGTAAAACCTCTCTTCCAGCCCTCCTCCTTTCACAAACCAGTTCCCCAACAATTATCACTGACAACAATTTTATGGTTTCAAATTCCCAAAAGAATTTGGTATCAAATTAGAAAATGTCTTAACTTACCTGAAGTCTCTGCTTGCACCCCTATTTGTTACAACCATGCCTTTCAGCCCTCTCTCGCTGACGACACTTTCAGGTTTTGGAAAAATAAAGGTATCATATCCATATCAGATCTGTGTATTAACAATACTTTTGCCACCTTTCAACAGTTGAAGGAAAAACACATGTTGACACTCATTTCTTCTGTTATCTCCAAGTTAGAGACTTCACCCGTTCAGACATACCAGACTTTCAGTCAGTCCCAACCTTATGTGGATTCTTTGATTTTTTAATCAGAAGCTTGATTCAAAGTGATTAATTTCTAAATATGTTGACTTCTTTACAGCGCACAACCTAACCCCAGCACAGAATTTTAAAGAAGCCTGGGAAAAAGATCTTGGTCTAACTATTGACAATAAAACCTGGGAAAATTGTCTTAAAAACATTTACTCTGGTTCTATAAACGCTAGACACCAATTAATCCAATTTAAAATGCTGCACAGGATTCACTATTCTTGCACCAAATTGCACTCTTTTTACCCGTCCTTTTCTCCAACCTGCCAAAGGTGTAAATCAGCAGAGGGAACTTTAGGTCATTTATTCTGGTCTTGCTCTAAACTGAATAAATTTTGGTCAGATGTTTTTAAGTGCTTCTCAGAAGTATACAACTGCAATTTCATACCAAATCTCTCTATAGCCATTCTGGGCAGAGACCAGCATATACAAGATGTGTCTCGCTTACAACATAAGACAATACAGTATGGCATGGTTGTGGCAAAGAGAATTATCTTGTCCCTCTGGAAGTCTGAGAAGGTACCCTGTTTTCAAACTTGGCTACAAGAAATGACCGATTTGTTACATATAGAAAGAATCAGATACAGTATATCTCTTAACTCTGCTACCTTTGACAACATGTGGCAACCATTCTTATCCTATCTGTCAAAAGCAGCCTAATCTTAAAACTTTAATGTATATTGCATGTATAGACTGTCTGTGCTGATTGTTTTTTTTCTTTATCTTCCCTGCTTTATTTTTTATATGCAATGTGCTTTTTCCTTTTTCTGCTGTCTTTGTTAGCCCTTTTGAAATGTATGTTCCCTTTCAGATGGGGTTGTTTATTGTAAAATTTGAAAATCATAAATAAAATATTAAAAAATAAAAAATAAATAAATGAAGAAGGCTGTTCCCTCCCCAGTCAGTCGGAGTGGTTCCACTACCCGTGCTCCAGTCCAGGTCTGGCACGTCCCTGAAGCACCACTCCGCTCCACCTGGTTGGAGATAGGCTGCAGGTCTATCTTTGGCTGCTAAACAGGGTCAAGCAGATCCATGTAGACACCCAGAAAACCAGCAATGTCTCCGGTCAACTTCTAATTACTACACAATACACAGACTCTCGATCATTAATCATCACCATGCCAACATTTAGGTTCCTGTGGTCATCGGGAGGTCAGAGGTCACAGAGCTGCCATGGCACCACTGATGAAGAAAAGTTCACTTTGCGGGGAAAAGCCCCAGAATTCAACATGAACCACAGATTCTTGTAGCTTCATGATCGACATGACGGCCGTTATTCTGTGGTGACTGAAGTGTTTGAGATGTAGTCCTGGTTTTTCAGTGACGCTCTGTCCCTTTATGACAGCACCTGTCCGACCGCCATCAGTGTCAGACATGAAATATTCTAGGTTAGAGCTTCCATGGATTTTTAAATGAAGAAAGAAATAAAAAGACCACTCGACAGTCCATGGTAATATTAAGATAACTTTATACAAAATTCAGAATGGACAAAGCGTATAATAAAGTCTCTTTATGTTTGCATTACAGTGTGATAACGTGCTCTAAACACAGTTAACCGTTTAAAAAGCATTTATTGAGTCACAGACCCTCAGAGGGTGACGTGGCGTCAGCTACCTGGGCTTTTATTCAAATCACTTAGAAAATCAAACAGAAAAACATTTAACCAAAGCAGTAGTACATTCTCCAGAACAAATGTAAAGTACCATAGGCGATAGCAGTGCAACTGTTAGCGTCTGTTTGCAGGTCCTGCGTCACTCAGAAGGCACAACGGGAGTAAAATATCACCTTAAACTCTTAAACCAGCATGGATGCTGGGACTCTAGGACAGGAGGAAGCTGAAGAGTGGTGGTTTGTGGCCTAAAGGTCAAACAGGGATGTAGAGGACAGGCAGACAGAGCTGAACTAAACATAAATGTAAAAAACAAACTCATCCTTTGGCGCCAGAGCAGCTCTTCGCTAACACGGCTGAACTGAGACAAACGTGCAGGCCTGAGGATTCGTCAGTTCACGCCCACATGGATCTAACATTCACTCAGCTGGACGGGCCTCGCCTACAGCATGTCGTCGTCCTCGCCTCCTCCGTACATGTCCGCCAGTTTCTTAAAACGAGGCCCCCATTCATTGAGGCAGTCGTAGTCCTGGTCTCCGCTGTCCGACGAGTTCAGAGAGGACAGGCTTCCCGCGTCAGAGCCGGCTCCTTCATAGTCAAACACCAGGAGGGAGTCATAGGGGGGCGCTGTTGGGTCATTGTCAGCCGCCTTCAGGTTCTAAAGAGGAGCAGACGTGGTTTCATGTTATTAAGCACTCAGAGCCAAATCCAGGCTGGACAGATCCATCCAGAGACGTAGAGAACTCAGGACAGCAGGATTTTAAGACTAGGTCAACCTGGGTTTGGGCTCCTCCAGTAAGTGATCCAGTAGGATTCTTTAATGCCCCAGTCCCCCTGATCTCTAATGGTTTTTAACAAACATGTTGGGTCTTATTGATTACAGACTGGGCTGCCTCCGACAGCCAATGAGAGCCAGCGCTTTCACAGCTAGGCTGTCTCTAAGCCTGGAGCTTTCTCTTTACTCACATCATCAATGAAGTTGCCGATTTCCTCCGGGTTGGCGGGACGAGGTCGGTACTGAGGAGCCGGCATGAAGTTTGGTACCACGTCGTTCCTGAAGACCTCAGGCCTGTTGTCCAGACCACGGTGGAGGACGCCGAGATCGTAGTCCTGATGGAGAAACACGCCATCTTTAACTAAACAACAGTGACCTGTGGACATTAACCCTGAGCTGTGCCGTGTCATTTAGGTCCTGTTTCTATCAGGACGGGTCAGTCAGGGTGATGCCTCCTTAAATGATGTCAGGAGGACAGCGATTAGCCTGGTTTCTGAATATGACCCTCTATTAACAAAGAACCGTCTGAACTTAGCCTTTCACACTCCACCCCCTCAAACTACACTAACGTTAATAACTCAGAGCTCTGAATGAAGACATGATGGGCCGCCTTATAGGACCAGAGAACGTGGAGGAGAACCAAGCCGCTGGTTGATGTCAGTTCCCAGAGAGCACTGCTTCTAAACTAGGAATGGGCGATATCTTATCGTTAGCGATATACCGTGAAAAAAACTTTCCACGATGAAAAAACGGCCTTTAACGATAATAACGACAAACTATGGTTGAGGACGTATGTGTCTGCGATCGTCGCGCACAATACGTCATCAACTGCGCCGCACTCGTAACTCATGTGCAGAAACATAACAAACATGGCCGAAGGCGGAGATGAAACGGAGGATGAGTTTGTTAAACCTCTATTATCTGGAAATGGTTAGGTTAGAGGAAATCAGACGTGGAGCAGACAACGGTCGTTTACACAGTGTGCTTTATTCTATGATCCCCTATTCCTCGGTTTTACAGCCACGGAAATTACGCACGGTCCCACCGTTTATACCAGGAAATAACGGAGCACTTAGTCTAATATTTAGAAAGATGTGAGTAATAAACTCGAATCTCATGTAGATTTCCTATAAGGTTAGCAATATATAACATTTACAACAACATAGAATGTACATGATGTGAGAGATAACATGCATGTTTATTTCTATTAGCGCTGTGGGTTCTCCCTGTTAGGTGCATAGGTGTCTTTAGTACACACCTCACAGACAGACAGACCGACCGACAGAAGTGTATGACGGAGGGACAGATAAACATTAAAGCACCAAACTGAATTATATCTGAAAGTGTGATTATAACTACTACTACCACATTATAAGCTTCAGTGTTATTATACATCATGGACTTAATCAAACTTAGTTAAAAATAATTTATCAAATTTACTTATACTTATTTTCATTAATTTAACAACAGAAGTTTAAACTTGGACTTGCAGTGACTTATCTCTGTAAAAGCAAACATGGTGGAGCCTGGCAGCTCTGCTCCACTCAAGGACCCTCCAGACTTAAAGAGGATATCAGACTGTATTTTAGATTTAAACACTAAAGACAGAGCCAAACTGGACAAAAAACACCATATCCTGGAATGGCCACATGGAGGTAAAATAGTGCTCTAAATACTTCTAGTTTAGGGTCAGTTTTTAATGCTGACACTTAAATTTTTAATAATCTGCCAAGTTGGAACATTATTTGTACTAGTTCCTACTAAATTTCTCTTTGAATCTCTTAAATGTAGAAGCAACATTTTTTTTTTACTAAAATATCCCTACATTAATAGATATCTATTTCTATAAATATAGATATATTTATATATCTATATTTATATGTAGCTGGTGTAGAAAAGCAGTCAATTTGATACATTTTTCCGAGTCAGAAAGGTTGTGTTGAATGGTGCTATTTTTTATCGTGATTTATATCGTTATCGCAATAAATACAGCAAAATATTGTGATAAATTTTTTAGCCAATATCGCCCATCCCTATTCTAAATCATGGTTGCCTGAACTGTCCTAGTTGCTCATAATGAAAATATCCAGTCAGGTCTCCATCAGAGCTCAACAGTCTTTTTACATCCTCCTTCATACACCAGAAAACCTGGGTTACAGGCCCCACCTATTGACAGAAAACCTGGGTTACAGGCCCCACCTATCGACAGAAAACCTGGGTTACAGGCCCCACCTATCGACAGAAAACCTGGGTTACAGGCCCCACCTATCGACAGAAAACCTGGGTTACAGGCCCCACCTATCGACAGAAAACCTGGGTTACAGGCCCCACCTATCGACAGAAAACCTGGGTTACAGGCCCCACCTATTGACAGAAAACCTGGGTTAAAGGCCCCACCTATTGACAGAAAACCTGGGTTACAGGCCCCACCTATCGACAGAAAACCTGGGTTACAGGCCCCAACTATACACCAGAAAACCTGGGATACAGGCCCCACCTATCGACAGAAAACCTGGTTTACAGGCCCCACCTATCGACAGAAAACCTGGTTTACAGGCCCCACCTATCGACAGAAAACCTGGGTTACAGGCCCCACCTATCGACAGAAAACTTGGGTTACAGGCCCCACCTATCGACAGAAAACCTGGGTTACAGGCCCCACCTTTCGACAGAAAACCTGGGTTACAGGCCCCACCTTTCGACAGAAAACCTGGGTTACAGGCCCCACCTATCGACAGAAAACCTGGGTTACAGGCCCCACCTTTCGACAGAAAACCTGGTTTACAGGCCCCACCTATCGACAGAAAACCTGGGTTACAGGCCCCACCTATCGACAGAAAACTTGGGTTACAGGCCCCACCTATCGACAGAAAACCTGGGTTACAGGCCCCACCTTTCGAGAGAAAACCTTGGTTACAGGCCCTGCCCATACACCAGAAAACCTGGGTTACAGGCCTCACCGATACACCAGAAAACCTGGGTTACAGGCCCCACCCATACACCAGAAAACCTGGGTTACAGGCCCCACCCATACACCACAAAACCTGGTTTACAGGCCCAACCCATACACCAGAAAACCTGGGTTACAGGCCCCACCTTTCGACAGAAAACCTGGGTTACAGGCCCCACCCATATACCACAAAACCTGGGTTACAGGCCCCACCCATACACCACAAAACCTGGGTTACAGGCCCCGCCCATACACCAGAAAACTTGGGTTACAGGCCCCACCCATACACCAGAAAACCTGGGTTACAGGCCCCACCTATACACCACAAAACCTGGGTTACAGGCCCCAACTATACACCAGAAAACCTGGTTTACAGGCCCCACCTTTCCCCCAGAAAACCTGGGTTACAGGCCCCACCTATCGACAGAAAACTTGGGTTACAGGCCCCACCCATACACCAAAAAACATGGGTTACAGGCCCCACCCATAAACCCGAAAACCTGGGTTACAGGCCCCACCCATACACCACAAAACCTGGTTTACAGGCCCAACCTATACACCAGAAAACCTGGGTTACAGGCCCAACCTTTCGACAGAAAACATGGGTTACAGGCCCCACCCATACACCAGAAAACCTGGGTTACAGGCCCCACCTATCGACAGAAAACCTGGTTTACAGGCCCCACCTATACACCAGAAAACCTGGGTTACAGGCCCCGCCCATACACCAGAAAACCTGGGTTACAGGCCCCACCCATACACCAGAAAACCTGGGTTACAGGCCCCACCCATACACCACAAAACCTGGGTTACAGGCCCCACCTATACACCAGAAAACCTGGTTTACAGGCCCCGCCCATACACCAGAAAACCTGGGTTACAGGCCTCACCGATACACCAGAAAACCTGGGTTACAGGCCCCACCCATACACCAGAAAACCTGGGTTACAGGCCCCACCCATACACCACAAAACCTGGTTTACAGGCCCAACCCATACACCAGAAAACCTGGGTTACAGGCCCCACCTTTCGACAGAAAACCTGGGTTACAGGCCCCACCCATATACCACAAAACCTGGGTTACAGGCCCCACCCATACACCACAAAACCTGGGTTACAGGCCCCGCCCATACACCAGAAAACTTGGGTTACAGGCCCCACCCATACACCACAAAACCTGGGTTACAGGCCCCACCTGTACACCACAAAACCTGGGTTACAGGCCCCACCTTTCGACAGAAAACCTGGGTTACAGGCCCCACCCATATACCACAAAACCTGGGTTACAGGCCCCACCCATACACCACAAAACCTGGTTTACAGGCCCCGCCCATACACCAGAAAACCTGGGTTACAGGCCCCACCTTTCGACAGAAAACCTGGGTTACAGGCCCCACCTATCGACAGAAAACCTGGGTTACAGGCCCCAACTATACACCAGAAAACCTGGGTTACAGGCCCCACCTATCGACAGAAAACCTGGGTTACAGGCCCCACCTATCGACAGAAAACCTGGGTTACAGGCCCCACCTATCGACAGAAAACCTGGGTTACAGGCCCCACCTATCGACAGAAAACCTGGGTTACAGGCCCTGCCCATACACCAGAAAACCTGGGTTACAGGCCTCACCGATACACCAGAAAACCTGGGTTACAGGCCCCACCCATACACCAGAAAACCTGGGTTACAGGCCCCACCCATACACCACAAAACCTGGTTTACAGGCCCAACCCATACACCAGAAAACCTGGGTTACAGGCCCTACCTTTCGACAGAAAACCTGGGTTACAGGCCCCACCCATACACCACAAAACCTGGGTTACAGGCCCCACCCATACACCACAAAACCTGGTTTACAGGCCCCGCCCATACACCAGAAAACTTGGGTTACAGGCCCCACCCATACACCAGAAAACCTGGGTTACAGGCCCCACCTATACACCACAAAACCTGGGTTACAGGCCCCAATTATACACCAGAAAACCTGGTTTACAGGCCCCAACTATACACCAGAAAACCTGGGTTACAGGCCCCACCTATCGACAGAAAACTTGGGTTACAGGCCCCACCCATACACCAAAAAACATGGGTTACAGGCCCCACCCATACACCAGAAAACCTGGGTTACAGGCCCCACCCATACACCAAAAAACATGGGTTACAGGCCCCACCTATCGACAGAAAACCTGGGTTACAGGCCCCACCCTACACCAGAAAACCTGGGTTACAGGCCCCAACTATACACCAGAAAACCTGGGTTACAGGCCCCACCTATCCACCGAAAAACTGGGTTACATGCCCCACCTATAAACCCAAAAACCTGGGTTAACGGCCCCGCCCATACACCAGAAAACCTGGGTTACAGGCCCCACCCTACACCAGAAAACCTGGGTTACAGGCCCCACCTATTGACAGAAAACCTGGGTTACAGGCCCCACCTATCGACAGAAAACCTGGGTTACAGGCCCCACCTATCGACAGAAAACCTGGGTTACAGGCCCCACCTATACACCAGAAAACCTGGTTTACAGGCCCCACCTATACACCAGAAAACCTGGTTTACAGGCCCAACCCATACACCAGAAAACCTGGGTTACAGGCCTCACCGATACACCAGAAAACCTGGGTTACAGGCCCCACCTATACACCAGAAAACCTGGTTTACAGGCCCCGCCCATACACCAGAAAACCTGGGTTACAGGCCCCACCCATACACCAGAAAACCTGGGTTACAGGCCCCACCCATACACCACAAAACCTGGGTTACAGGCCCAACCCATACACCAGAAAACCTGGGTTACAGGCCCCACCTTTCGACAGAAAACCTGGGTTACAGGCCCCACCCATATACCACAAAACCTGGGTTACAGGCCCCACCCATACACCACAAAACCTGGTTTACAGGCCCCGCCCATACACCAGAAAACCTGGGTTACAGGCCCCACCCATACACCAGAAAACTTAGGTTACAGGCCCCACCCATACACCAGAAAACCTGGGTTACAGGCCCCACCTATACACCACAAAACCTGGGTTACAGGCCCCAACTATACACCAGAAAACCTGGTTTACAGGCCCCAACTATACACCAGAAAACCTGGGTTACAGGCCCCACCTATCGACAGAAAACCTGGGTTACAGGCCCCACCTATCGACAGAAAACTTGGGTTACAGGCCCCACCCATACACCAAAAAACATGGGTTACAGGCCCCACCTATCGACAGAAAACCTGGGTTACAGGCCCCACCCTACACCAGAAAACCTGGGTTACAGGCCCCACCTATCGACAGAAAACCTGGGTTACAGGCCCCACCTATCGACAGAAAACCTGGGTTACAGGCCCCACCTATCGACAGAAAACCTGGTTTACAGGCCCCACCTATACACCAGAAAACCTGGGTTACAGGCCCCGCCCATACACCAGAAAACCTGGGTTACAGGCCTCACCGATACACCAGAAAACCTGGGTTACAGGCCCCACCTATACACCAGAAAACCTGGTTTACAGGCCCCGCCCATACACCAGAAAACCTGGGTTACAGGCCTCACCGATACACCAGAAAACCTGGGTTACAGGCCCCACCCATACACCAGAAAACCTGGGTTACAGGCCCCACCCATACACCACAAAACCTGGTTTACAGGCCCAACCCATACACCAGAAAACCTGGGTTACAGGCCCCACCTTTCGACAGAAAACCTGGGTTACAGGCCCCACCCATATACCACAAAACCTGGGTTACAGGCCCCACCCATACACCACAAAACCTGGTTTACAGGCCCCGCCCATACACCAGAAAACTTGGGTTACAGGCCCCACCCATACACCAGAAAACCTGGGTTACAGGCCCCACCTATACACCACAAAACCTGGGTTACAGGCCCCACCCATACACCAGAAAACCTGGTTTACAGGCCCCAACTATACACCAGAAAACCTGGGTTACAGGCCCCACCTATCGACAGAAAACCTGGGTTACAGGCCCCACCTATCGACAGAAAACTTGGGTTACAGGCCCCACCCATACACCAAAAAACATTGGTTACAGGCCCCACCTATCGACAGAAAACCTGGGTTACAGGCCCCACCCTACACCAGAAAACCTGGGTTACAGGCCCCACCTATTGACAGAAAACCTGGGTTACAGGCCCCACCTATCGACAGAAAACCTGGGTTACAGGCCCCACCTATCGACAGAAAACCTGGGTTACAGGCCCCACCTATTGACAGACAACCTGGGTTACAGGCCCCACCAATCGACAGAAAACCTGGTTTACAGGCCCCACCTATACACCAGAAAACCTGGGTTACAGGCCCCGCCCATACACCAGAAAACCTGGGTTACAGGCCTCACCGATACACCAGAAAACCTGGGTTACAGACCCCACCTATACACCAGAAAACCTGGGTTACAGGCCCCGCCCATACACCAGAAAACCTGGGTTACAGGCCCCACCCATACACCAGAAAACTTAGGTTACAGGCCCCACCCATACACCAGAAAACCTGGGTTACAGGCCCCACCTATACACCACAAAACCTGGGTTACAGGCCCCAACTATACACCAGAAAACCTGGTTTACAGGCCCCAACTATACACCAGAAAACCTGGGTTACAGGCCCCACCTATCGACAGAAAACCTGGGTTACAGGCCCCACCCATACACCAGAAAACATTGGTTACAGGCCCCGCCCATACACCAGAAAACCTGGGTTACAGGCCACACCCATACACCAGAAAACCTGGGTTACAGGCCCCACCCTACACCAGAAAACCTGGGTTACACGCCCCACCTATCGACAGAAAACCTGGGTTACAGGCCCCACCTATCGACAGAAAACCTGGTTTACAGGCCCCACCTATACACCAGAAAACCTGGGTTACAGGCCCCAACTATACACCAGAAAACCTGGGTTACAGGCCCCGCCCATACACCAGAAAACCTGGGTTACAGGCCTCACCCATGCACCAGAAAACCTGGGTTACAGGCCCCGCCCATACACCAGAAAACCTGGGTTACAGGCGCCGCCCATACACCAGAAAACCTGGTTTACAGGCCTCACCCATACACCAGAAAACCTGGGTTACAGGCCCCACCCATACACCACAAAACCTGGGTTACAGGCCCCACCTTTCGACAGAAAACCTGGGTTACAGGCCCCACCCATACACCACAAAACCTGGTTTACAGGCCCCGCCCATACACCAGAAAACTTGGCTTACAGGCCCCACCCATACACCAGAAAACCTGGGTTACAGGCCCCACCTATACACCAGAAAACCTGGGTTACAGGCCCCAACTATACACCAGAAAACCTGGTTTACAGGCCCCACCTATCGACAGAAAACCTGGGTTACAGGCCCCAACTATACACCAGAAAACCTGGGTTACAGGCCCCAACTATACACCAGAAAACCTGGGTTACAGGCCCCACCTATCGACAGAAAACCTGGGTTACAGGCCCCACCTATATACCAGAAAACCTGGGTTACAGGCCCGGCCCATACACCAGAAAACCTGGGTTACAGGCCCCACCTATACACCAGAAAACCTGGTTTACAGGCCCCGCCCATACACCAGAAAACCTGGGTTACAGGCCCCGCCCATACACCAGAAAACCTGGGTTACAGGCCCCGCCCATACACCAGAAAACCTGGGTTAGAGGCCTCACCGATACACCAGAAAACCTGGGTTACAGGCCCCGCCCATACACCACAAAACCTGGGTTACAGGCCCCACCTATACACCAGAAAACCTGGTTTACAGGCCCCGCCCATACACCAGAAAACCTGGGTTACAGGCCCCACCCTACACCAGAAAACCTGGGTTACACGCCCCACCTATCGACAGAAAACCTGGTTTACAGGCCCCACCTATCGACAGAAAACCTGGTTTACAGGCCCCACCTATACACCAGAAAACCTGGGTTACAGGCCCCAACTATACACCAGAAAACCTGGGTTACAGGCCCCGCCCATACACCAGAAAACCTGGGTTACAGGCCTCACCCATGCACCAGAAAACCTGGGTTACAGGCCCCGCCCATACACCAGAAAACCTGGGTTACAGGCGCCGCCCATACACCAGAAAACCTGGTTTACAGGCCTCACCCATACACCAGAAAACCTGGGTTACAGGCCCCACCCATACACCAGAAAACCTGGGTTACAGGCCCCACCCATACACCACAAAACCTGGGTTACAGGCCCCACCTTTCGACAGAAAACCTGGGTTACAGGCCCCACCCATACACCACAAAACCTGGTTTACAGGCCCCGCCCATACACCAGAAAACTTGGCTTACAGGCCCCACCCATACACCAGAAAACCTGGGTTACAGGCCCCACCTATACACCAGAAAACCTGGGTTACAGGCCCCAACTATACACCAGAAAACCTGGTTTACAGGCCCCACCTATCGACAGAAAACCTGGGTTACAGGCCCCAACTATACACCAGAAAACCTGGGTTACAGGCCCCAACTATACACCAGAAAACCTGGGTTACAGGCCCCACCTATCGACAGAAAACCTGGGTTACAGGCCCCACCTATATACCAGAAAACCTGGGTTACAGGCCCGGCCCATACACCAGAAAACCTGGGTTACAGGCCCCACCTATACACCAGAAAACCTGGTTTACAGGCCCCGCCCATACACCAGAAAACCTGGGTTACAGGCCCCGCCCATACACCAGAAAACCTGGGTTACAGGCCCCGCCCATACACCAGAAAACCTGGGTTAGAGGCCTCACCGATACACCAGAAAACCTGGGTTACAGGCCCCGCCCATACACCAGAAAACCTGGGTTACAGGCCCCACCTATACACCACAAAACCTGGGTTACAGGCCCCACCCATACACCAGAAAACCCTAACCCTTTTCAAATTGATTGATTGAATTGTATTTTTTTTAAGTGGGTCTTGGGGCTCAGTTTTTCTGAGATACCAGTAGGGGGAGCCCTAAGGACAAAAGTTGGGAACCACTGCTGGTCTTAATATTCAAGGGTCCTTAAAAGATTCAGGACTCAGAGACCCACAGAGTGGGTTCAGAATGGTTAAATGTACCTGATCGTCTTCTCCGCCTCCCTCTTCGTCGTAGTAGTAGATGTTATCTCTGATGTCGTCATCTGCCAGTAAAGGCTCCTTCTGGTCGACTCGCTTTCGTCTGGCAAACAGCAGCAGCAGCAGCACCAGCACTGGAATAAGAACACACAACCAAACCAGCTCAGATCCAACCTCCCAGAGCTGAGACTCTCTGTCAGCACAACAGTTCACCAGAGTGACTACAGACCAGTCAGTACTGATCCAGAACCCCCCTCTGGGTCTACCAAAGGAGGAATAAAAACATCAGACTCACTGAGCAGTAGCAGGATGCCTCCCAGGATTCCCAGGATAACAGGCAGGCTGACACCCCCCACAGCTCGGTCTTGACAGGTCACCACCACCCCGGAGCAGTCGCATACTTCGGCCTGGATGGTACTGTCCTGCTCCAAACCCTGGTTATCAGCCACCCTCAGAACCACCGTGTACACTCCTCTGGGCAGCTGGGGGCCTAAAGCCAGGATGATGCCTGTTTCTGGACACAAACAGAGGAAGTGACTCAGTAGGGCTCAGATGGAGCTGACCTCTTCTACTTTAATGCTGGCATCCACAGGCTGTCCTGAAAACGTGATGTAAACGAGCACAAGTGACAGAATCAGCTTCTTTCAGACGCTCTTAGTCGAAGTGTTCCGAGCAGTCACTGAAGTAATCTGTTATTAGTTACATTTTCATTACAGTAATCTGTTATTAGTTACATTTTCATTACAGTGATCTGTTATTAGTTACATTTTCATTACAGTAATCTGTTATCAGTTACATTTTCATTTCAGTAATCAGTTATTAG